>NW_025784816.1:0-23114 GCF_021130785.1 Homalodisca vitripennis
TTTTTTTATACTAACAAACTAAGCTAAGCACACACACACACACACACACACACACACACACACACATATATATATATTTATATATATATATATATAGTATATATATATATACAATTATTTACAATGACCCATTTACAAATATAAACTATCCTTTGAATGATACAAATCATGTTTTTTATATTTTGTAGTGTTTTGACAAAAATATATGCCGACATATTGATGCGTCGGCATTACTTTCGCCGTCAGTATCGTTTTCAGCATCTGTAACATAACAATATACAATGTAAAATATGAATATATTTTCATTTTATTCATATGAATAGAATATTAGTTGAATAAAGTTAATTTAAAATAATACAAATTATAGTTTGATTCACGAGAACAACAACATAACCAACTTTTAGACTGATGTTTATGTGATAAATAGACTTTATTCTTACCTGAAATATGCGTCTCATCTTCTTCCATGAAATCATGATCAATGTCAAATCGTAAAAAATACTATCAACGCCAATAAAACTATCTTCATCTAATACATCACTGATCGCTACGTCGTTCAAGCTGCGAGAAGCCATGATTGTGCGCCATCGACGGCCGGCTGCAACGAACGTCAACGTCAGCGGCACGTAAACAAAGCGACCGAAGTTGCTTTGTCATCAAGCTCATTCAATACATCTGACGCTTTCTAGTGGTGAATTGTGTTACTAAAAACCCAAATAACATTGTAGAGTAGGCAAAATCCGTTTATATAACGGACAATGTAATATAATACCAATTGAAATGACAACCACGTAAAACTACGGGATTAGCATTCTTCGGAAGTTTTGCTGTTCCGTAAAATTACGGGATTACTCTAAGTGTTAAATTACAACATTTAAAAGCCTTTTTCTACTAATATTACGATTTTTTCTATCGTTTCAAAATATCAAAGTCTCCCGGTTGAAAAACGTTTATTGAACATTCCATATTCTATTAAAAAGGAAATAATCTCGTTTCGATCAAAACTTGAACTCCTAACCATTCCCGTCAAAACACTCCGATACACACAATTCACTACGATTTGTTGAACTAGTGGATGGTTGACAAGCAATCACTCGATCCGAACTACAAACACACACGATATCTGGGACCAGTCCCGGAGCGCTCAGATAATAAATACGCTATTAGTCCAGCCACAGATAACATTGAAGTACACAGATATCCAGACCCAGCACACAAACGGAACATTAATATTATAAATATTTGAAAATTTTAACTATTTATGAATATAATACCTAAAACCATGTTATTTGTCATTTTAACAAATTTTATTCTTGTTTTAAATCTTATTCTTTAAAAAAGTTTTATATTATTTATAACTCTTCCTCATAGTCTGCAGTTCTACCACTCTTATTTCTCTTTAGACTAAAATATTTGTAGGTGCCAGACTCACCGGCCTGGCTGGTCACTAAGGGACGGGTGGACGATGCCCGTAAAGCCTATCAGTGGCTGCGCGGATGGGTCTCCCCTGATGTTATACAAGAGGAGTTGGACGCTCTAACAGACTACGTCAAGCAGTCTCGAGGCACCCGTGTGGTCTCTAGTGCTGAATACAAGGCTGTGCAAACAGAATCAGGTAAGCAAAGGATTTATAATTCTGTTTAGACTTGCTTTTAACTGACTACGCAATTTCCTCCAACAGGCCACCACCTTCTTTCCAAATTACACATCAGATATTACTGAAATAAGTACATTGGCATTAAAAGATATTCATACCTTCACTTTCGAGGAATTGAATATTTAAATGCTCAAGGTACTGTGTCAATACCCTGAAACCAGAGAGCGAAAATTGTACATTTTTTAGAATGAAATTGAATAGTTTCTAGGTTTTGTTATGGTCTCATTTTGATATAAGCTAGCACTAAAGCTAAAAAAAGTTACCCTTTATGCTTAATATAATAATTCTTTTTAAGAAAAGCTGGTTTTTTAATCTTATTAAGTACTTACAAAACGGGAGAACCTCAGTGTGAGAGTTGCGGTACTATATTAATGAAAGAACCTTTAGGAGAAAAGTTTAACTTCTTTTTTTCTGAAGCCGGTTACCTTAGACCTATGTCACCGATTATGGTTATATACAAGATAATCATGGTCTAAATAAATTTAATCATCAAGTGATTTTGAAATTTGAATTGTTAGTGATTTGAAATGTGTTTGTCCTTTTTATGCCGTTAATTGTATCCTAGGCATAGATTATTTTTAAGTAATAAATATAATTCCCAAGCAGCAAAAATCAATTAATATGATTTGTGACAAAGCTGCATGGAAGTGAAAATGTAAAACCAAAGAAATATTATCAGTGAATAAGTCTTGGACAAAATGAATTTGAATCATTATTGTTTTTTTGCGATCAGGTTAATGCTTTGTAAACTTCTGATTAAGTTAGGTAAGTTTTTGTATCTATTGAAAAATCTAAAGTGTATTTGTTTATTTCAATGACCAACCCATTTTAATAAACGAGTACAAAAGGTTCATGCCGAATATATTGTAATCATATGCCACTATTCATAAAATATACTAATATCATTAGGTAAATCAAATGCTGGCGGAAACCTGCAAATCTTGTTTAATTTGCTTATCTTCCCTTAAGGGAAATCTTTTAATATTGATGGAGTAAAGTTAAGAGAAGTTAGCGAGGAAGTTTATGTCATATTCCACCACGCAACGTGCACCTTGAATACTGAACAAATTCATTTATAACTCACTTCCTCCCTCTTGGTGGCATTATGTAAAGCGGTGTTTATCGTTCTAAGGTGCGGCTTGACCTAGATAATACTTGAACCTGAGCCAACTTCTGTACGCTACCAACATTGAACGTGGAGACATTATTTATACTAAAAAATTGTACTATCAGTGTCCAGTAGCACATTGATGGGACATTTAAAATTGATATAATTAAGTTAAACGGTATTCTAATAAAACGTTAAAAATTGAATTGTCAATCATTTAAAAACTAGTGGTGAGTGGTGTACATGAAAACGTGTCTAGAAAAAATTAAAATTAAGTAAATAACAAGCGTCGATTTAACTGAACATTTCACAGTTTAGTTTTGATATAATTAACTTACTGAGAATTACGCGTGTTGTATTGTTATAAAACAGTTTATTGTCATGTGCATATAGAAAATTATAATTTCTTTTATCAAGATCTTTCAAGTGAGGTGTCCACTGATGAGTCTTTTAAAAAATAGTGTGCCGGTTCAAGATTCTATAACAGGGTTGAACATTTTCAAATTGTCCTGGGAGAGCAGTTATTAAGTTCCAGCCATTTTATTGCTTAACGTAATTGTAATTACTAGTGCTACTGTAACTGTACACTTAAAAATATGAACATGGCTAGAAAAAAGCGCATTTGGGGGAAACAATTTGTTTTTATTTCCTAGAGGGTTGTCCAGACTTTTCATTTTTCTATCTTTGTCCATTGAAGGTTGAGCAGCATCTATTCATGCTTTTAACTTAATTAATTTCAACTAGTTGCCATTTTGGTACTGGGTAGAAATAGGAAAGCTCTAGTTTTTACTGATCTTCTTCTTTTATCAAGTCCTTTCGAAAGAGATTGACTTCCATCGCTCTATCTTTTACCGAGTGTATCCTAAATTTTTACTCACACTAGGCCTATGTATATATACTTCTTAACCACATAGCTTAAAAATGCCTTGTATCATAAAATTCTCTTACGAGCTTATTGCTATAAGACATCCCTTTTCAATAGATGATAAACCAACTATTTTTGCACTATATTTGTATGTAAACTAAAAAATATGCCTATTTCTATTTACAGGAGAATGTGAACTAGCAGACAACTCCCGTATGGATTCTAAGTTGAAGATCTTCCTGCACCCTTCAGTGCAGAGGCCTCTAAGGATAAATTGTCCTATACTTCTTCATAGCGGCTTGCGCGAGTCTATGTGGCATGAGGCCCTTCTTCATAGAGGTGCTTAAAGACATGGGAGTGCCCGTGGATCCTCATCTAGTCATTGTAAGTCAGTTGTTCCTGTCATATAGGACCTATTACGCGGCTGATTTTATAACCATCTAGGTTTTCCGGTTCATATGTACTTCGTTGATAACAAAATCAAGTTCTTGAAATATTTTGCGCTTGCTGTGGAGAGACATGTTCAGTCAAAGGGATGATAAACCAAAAGTGCAATTAATGCATATAAAAGAGCAGAGCTGGAAATATTAACAATATAATTTTAAATTGTTAAAAAACTGTTGCTAAGCTGTTATAAAAAAGCCACATGGATCACTGCTTTTTACTCTTTGACATCCACAGTACCTGGATTTGTGGAGGTTTTCTTACAATGGAATTAGTATATAAAGTGTATTAAATTATGTCTCACTACCCATTTAAAAGGCTCCAAAGAACAAAATTAATACGTCAGGTGTGTCTATAGATGACTCGCTATACCCGTGAAGGTCTTCCAATAACAATTATTAGCCTAAGGTGTAACTAGGAGGTCTAAATATCTAGAAGAAGGTCTCTCAATAAAATTTAGTATCATTAGGTTGGTCTTGGAATGACTCACTATCCAAGTGAAGATACCCTGTGGTATAGTATTCTAAACACCACAGCACAGTGGGTATCAATGTGCAGGAAGAGAGAAAAACTGCACATGTATATGGACAACCTGTAAAAGCCCAAAGCCATGTAGGCTATCCATTCTGGAATTGATGAAATATTAGGTTATGTGCATCGGTAAAAGATTCGGCGACTGAGATTCCTAGCAATAACAAACATTTATAATATGTGTGCTTAGTGCAGTAGACATTTAGAATGAAAGTTTGGAATTCATTAGGCTATTTTCTAAACAAAATATATGGATAGCAAGTCTTATTTCCGCATTTAAATTTTCAAATACGCTTTTCTGGCGTATTCCACGGAGAAGAGGTTACATAAGTTCGTTCCTCAATTTCAATGCTACGAGACTTATACTCTAACTATGGAGAAATTTCAGGCTTTTTTAGAAAAAACTTTGTTAAAAATTAATTAAAAATAGTGGGATTACCGAATATGCCTTGAGCCTGTAAATACACTATACATAAATTTTGATTTTATCGACGGTTTCCAAAGTTTCATAAATCATGAAAAAACTAGGTATCATTTCTCATGTTAAATATTTTACCTTAAAAAGATTACGTTAAATGTAAATAAAGTATTTTTATGTATACAAACAAAAACAGCTTTACTGAAATATTAATGCAAACTTCAACAAAATGATAAATAATTAATTTATAGTTTCCAAACGCTCTAACAGTAATATTTCCAGGAATTAACGAAAAACTACCTCTTTGCTTCTCAGAGCAACGGATTACATTTTTTTTTTTGGGTCTAAGCACAATTCCTGAGGGAGTGATAAAATGAGTATATTTTAATAAATAAAATACATAAAAAAATGTTGGAGTAAAATCCCGGAAGACCAGTTGCTTTACAAGTCCGTTACTTTTAAAGGGATAAGACTTCGTTAGATTTACTGATAACAAGGTAAAAAAACTGATTCTTGTAAAACTGATTAACAATGTAAAAATTGTATGAAATTTGTTTTTTGTATTAAAGAGCCGTATAAAAACAAAGTTTAAGATTTAGAGGCAAACAACGGATTTTGAACTTTCTGTTACATAAAACGATGATTCCGATAAAAGTCGCGTGCACTCACTTTTTTGGGGTTGGTGGAGAATGTTAATATAAACATGTTCAGTCCAATACACATGGAGTCTAAAATGTTTCGAGAAAATTGGGAATTTGAGAAACGCCTTCTTGGTAGCCAACGCGTTCGACCTTTTAAAACAACGCAAAGCTTCTGAAACAAAACTTTATTTCCTTCGTAATAACACATTAGAGAACCAATATAATGTGAACAAGAATGTAAAAGAATTATTACGGCAAATGTTTGCAATTTAGCAATGTTAGCAATATTTTCTGGTTTGTGTCAATGCTGTACAAATTGTTATTATTATTTTTCACATTATTGTTTGCATGAAGTGGTTATTTTATTTGTGATTGAGAAGGAAAACACTTAGTTTCAAATTATTAACACTACGTGCTGCTACAACGAGGCTTCCACAAATTCTCAATTTTCTCGGAAACGAAACATTTACGACCACATGTGTATGTGACGAAAAGATTTTTATATTCACATTCTCTATCAACCCTGATAAAATACGCACTTTTATCAGAACCATTCTGTGTTAAACGTTTTTCGAACATTCCTTATGTGAAAATTCTTGAAATTTCTTTGATTTTGTATGATCCTCAATAAAATCCTCTTCCCGTTTCGTTTTGTAATAATGGTTAAATAGATTTAAATAATAATGAATAATATAAAACAAAATACTATAACCGTTTTCATATTTACACACATGCGTTTTTCTATTCAACACAATTTATTCACAATCAAAACTTCTCAACATTGAATATTAATAGAAAATAATTACAGTTTAGTATCACAGTGCATCTTTTTTGCACTGTTTATCTTTTTTGCATTCCTTCGCAAAATTGTAAATCGATGTAAATCACTCTATCATAATAAATTTCTTCCATATCCTGTATAAATGATACTAGGCTACTCCAATTTCTATAACCTAAACAGGTTTTACTCGATTCACTCAACAACATTGGAAACTTAGTGACATTTCGCACGTCATACTGCCACATCATTATCGCAGTCTGTTCCACGTCAGCGCATATTGTCATTGTGTTGAACGTGACTATTTTTCAACACATGAACACGTTCATTCTTCCGATAGTAATAATCGTGGACACGTTTGATGACGAGTGTTTTATCAGTCCGTGGATGATTAGCAGCATTTAAACTCCGACTTTTGATTTAAAACCACACCGAAGATGAAGCTATGATTACAAATAACAAATGTCTTTAACTAATACGAATTACAATATTAATGACAACTTAGTTGCAGCAGAACATAGATCATATTTAAGGGAAATGTGAAATAAGAAGGGAATATATGAGTTAAATGTACAGTGAGTTCTGAATTGTAGTTTACTAGTTGAAATTAATTCCTTCTCATATCACGTGTATATATTAAAAGCCTATTAACAATATTGATAGCCAGATATGATATACTGTTTTAGCTCGAAATTGCTCCAACTCAGTACCCAATACTAAATGATTATGTCTTCTCATCTATAATAGACCAGAGCATATTTACTAGGAGTAAGCAAATTCATCTCTTAACAGATTTTGCAAATTTAAGCTATCCGCTACCACCTTATAAACATTATTTCTGGTTTAGCATATATAGTTTACTCTTCTTGAATTTGAAACGAAGTGAAATGGATGTGATGAAATGGTATTTATTTTCGGAGGTGAAGTTAGGACTAAGGAGCCCTCTCTACCATTCAACGTTAAAACGTCCACGCTTACAAAACAATATTAATATATAATACGAGGAGTTTACCTGGTTATACGGATAAACCAAATATATTTATAAATATACCTTAAAACGTAGGTTGAGAGGTACAGTCCAGTAAAAAAGCGCGTACGTCTGGCCTGTGCAATATAATGACCCTCTAGGGATCTTTAATCAATCCAATTAATTAGAGAGCCAATTAGTGACAAAAATCTCGTCTGCCTTGTTAGACCCTATCATAATGGTCTGGCAAGGTCAAGACCCGCTTTAGTGTGATGATTGTGCATGTGTGCGCCTACGTAAGGAATGTAAAGGGCAATTGAATGGTACATTGTATATTATGCTAAGCAAGGGTGCCATATGATCTTATATACCTTAATAAATCAACCTTTCATTTGAATCGAGCTTTCACTGATATTTCTGATAATTGCGCAAAAACTAAAAAGTTTGGAACAAATGACCGATTACTTTTAACCAATTAAATGTGGAAAATATGTAATATTGAAGCATTTGTTGCAAATGTACAAAATATGTGGCTTTCTAAAGGAGTTTAGCAATTTTTATTAAATTAAATGTTTCGAAATAAATAAAGGAAGGTGTAAAAAACCATGTGTCACGTGACTGGCTTCTTTGGGTAACATGCAAAATGTCAAATCTACAGCTCAATTAATTCTCGAGATGTCATACGGACATATAAAAAAGACAGGAAATCATAGAGGAAAATTAATTTTTTGCATCTCTCGGAAAACAAAAGATGAATTGTGTCAACGTACTGTTTAACAGGCTTAAATGACTCTCATACAAATAATATGGTTGGACCATGTAACATGATTGATCTCATTCTTGTTTCTGTGGGAATGCAAAGTTTAAACTCAACAGAATGAAATATTTCTCGACATTTCTTGCCATTACGTCTTGCTCATTAAGTTATGTTTTTCTATGGTTTAAATAATACAGTCTACTCACCAAGGCACCAATAAAATCATGTATTTGTAGTATGAAGCGTAATGCATAGTTTCAAATATATGGATTAGTTCTTGAGATACTATAACGGACAGAGAGATGGATAGACCAGACTGACTTAAATACAGGAATGAAACTTTTACAGCCACCACTTTATATGACACTTTTTGTAAGTGATAAAAACTAAATTAAAATTAATGACATAACAAAGTTAAAAAGCTGTTTTCAAAAGAAGTACTACACATCTTATTAGACTTTAAGTGGGATCTGATATAAATACTAAACGGCACCTAAATTGGTTGAAATTTATTGAAAAAAATGCAAATGTATCAATACATTTTAAAATTAAAATCAAGTTAATATTTTAATACGGCTTATAAGCTGACAGATAGAAAAGAAAATTTTCCCATAGCCTTTGCTAGGCCTCAGCAAAAATTATAGGAAATTTAATGACATTAAGAATTGGAAAATTACAAGAGGAGCGTCACCAAATCTAAACAGACTTGTTTGTAGTGAAGTGTAGTATTTTTGCGCAAAAGCTATCACGCTACAAGATAATCAGCTACTATTGGACGTAAACTCATAAAAGTGACGTATTTTTAAACTTTATCCACTCAGATATCGATGAAGTAAATTAATACTTTGTACAAATTTGGCAATACACACCGTAAGAGAGAAACACTGTTAGAAAGACAATATAATATGGTATATTAATTTATTCATAGCTTCAGGTGTACCAAGTGAGTACATGTAGTCTGTGGACAGTGCACAAAATGAAATCCAAATCAATCGGATAAGTTCAAAACACCTACATAGAATATCAAGGCTAAAAGTTTGTCATATTACGTACATATTACAAATTTTTTGATTAAACATCGATAAGTCATTGAGAAGTACAATGTTTCTTTAATAATACTATATTGTGTTTTATACCTTATTTTACCAAAGCAGTAACCTTGCAGTTTCCAACAATTGAATATTACTTAAAAGTACTAAGATGGTGAGAAATTTCGTAGTTTAATCAATTATTTAATAACTGTTTTACAGAATATGCCAGGGAAAGTGTCCTGAATATGTATTAAGAGAACTATCGGAGCTAAAATATGTTTAGGACACCTTAAATGACTCAGCCTGCTGTAAAGAGAAATAATTTCCAATAAAGTAAAATGGTTACTAAAACAGCCGCAGCACTAGTTCTTCTCTGGTAATACATTTCTAGAGTTCTGATTGATAAAAAGATCAATATCCAATAACTGTGTAATAATGATATTGATTATATAAGATTGTATATATACGGTGTCCAATCCATGCTAGACAAATACAAACCTTGCGACAAAGTTAAACTAAGACTAAACGTCTGTCCTGTACATACGAATTATTGTCCTGTTAACAAAAGATTTCTTTTCCCCGGAGTTCTAAAGTTTGACTCAGATTTTCCTAACTGCATGCAAAGCTGTGGAATACACAGATGCAGATGAGTCACAGTTACAGTTGCAACATTGATGAGTCAATGAGTCTAATAACACCCTCAGGGGTAGTCGAACCTTTCTGCTACACGGGAGGCTTTCCTCTCTGGAGAGGGAGCTGGCGACCCCGGGGTTACCTGAGCCAACTGTGAGCGTCTTCGTGCTCACAGCCTTTCCTCTTTCCAGGCAATCCTTGCCTAACCCTTATTTTTCGACCCCTCTTAGATGTCTTTTCTTTCTTCTTCTTTCTGACCGGCGCACATTGGGAGGCCAGGGAGTGGCTGAGCCCGTAGCACTGTTGTGTTGCAGGGGCTGCGTGTGACTCGACGCCGATAGGTTAATACCCAGTGTGCGTCAGGGGCCAGCCCCTTCGGGCCGTGGTCGGGGAGTGCGGCATGAGTGCAGAGGTCGGACTCTGCACTGCCACGGGCGACCCCCAGCACGTCTGGTTTCCGGTGCTGGGAAAACGGAGGCCAGGCCTCAAGGAACTGGGTAGGGACATTGTTTCCGAGGGTATACCCGCTCCTGGCTATTCCGGGCCGTCCCTTGCCGCACGATGCGCTGGTTCTGAACACCCATGGACTCTTTACCACAAAAAAACACAACTGAAATCAAAAGCGGAGAAGAGCTTCAACCTTTCACTCGAAGCTCCCAAGATAGCTAGGGACGCCGCCTAAGGCAGTAGTCCCATTAGCGGAAGCCTCGGCAACGAAAGTGAGTGGCAAGGCCGAAGCAACACCGAAGGTGCCTGGAACGGGAATGAAGACATCACCCCCTCCGGTATGTTTTCACATCCCGAAATGCAGGGAGAAGGTGCAGTTAAAACTACTGGGGTGCCCAAGACCCAGATCCCAAAATCCCCCAAATGGTTGAGAAAAAATAACACCTTAAGTACTCTCTTTCTACAAACTTTCGAGCTAGGCCTGTTTTGCAGCAGCAACAAGCTGATGCCGAAAAGGAGGAGGAAAAGCACCTTTTAGAGATCGAAGTTTTTATCAAGAAGATGGAGACAGCTGTTAGGCAGCAGCCTAACGTTAACCGTACCATCAAAGATGGCCTGCCAAAGATTAAGGATTTGTTGGCCACAGTAATGCAATGCCGAAAGATCAAGGCAACAAGGCAAGAGCCCAAGAGTATACCTTAGCTTCTCCATAAGGCTGGCAATGCTAACAAAAAGCGGAAGGTAAGAACCTCATTACCTTCTAGCCCCGATGCGACAACCTGTGGTGATAGCGACGGCAACGCAGACTTCCCCTGTGGTGTCCAAAAATTCCACCGAATACAGGATAAGCCCCCCTCAGCAACACCCAACTGATAGCCCGCGTACTACTTACGAGGAGGGTGATGTCCAACAGTCACCTGAGAGGCAGTGGGAGAAAAAGTTTGACGAGAAGGGAGAAGAGGCAGAAGAAGCGGGCGGAGGTCGCTACAAAGAAATTAGGTGACGGAAAGACGCCAAAAGTGACTAATTCTACTCCGGCCAGGGCAGCGTCAAGAAACCCCGCGGCGCTAAAACACAAACCGAGTAGGCCTAGGTTGGAAGCAATATTGATCAAGCCCTCCGGGGGGCGATCGTTTGCTGAAGTCTTGGGGAACTCCGGGCGAAAGCCAAGCCAGAGTCAGAGACTGTCATTAAGGCAATTCGACGGACCCAAAACGGGGATGTATTGCTCGAGCTGGGGAAGTCGAAAGATAAAGCCGCTTTTGCTGAGAGCTTAAAAAAAGCACTCGGAGACAAGGGGTCCGTGCGGTCACTCGACCCAAAGGTATCGATTGAAATTCGTGACCTTGACGGACTCACCAATGATAGCGAGGTAACAGAGGCTATAAAACGGGCTATTCCCGAATTAAAAGAATCTACATTTAAAGTATGGCTCACAAAGCCGAACCGCAGCCAGCAGCGAATGGCGGTCGCCGAATTAGGCGAGAGACACGCCAATAAGCTGTTGGCTCTCCAACATCTGCGAGTTGGCTGGGTGAGTGGCCGGGTTAAACGAAGAGTTGTCGTCCCACGGTGCTTCCGCTGCCTTGGGTTCGGCCACTCCTCTCGAGCCTGTAAGGGGCCTGACCGCACCAATCACTGTTTTCAGTGTGGTCAGATCGGACATAAGAGGCAGGATTGTAACCAGAACTCCTGTTTCATTTGTAAAGAAGCTGGCAGTAAGGGTAACGCCCTGGAGCACATACCGGGCTCAGGACGGTGGCGGTGTGTGTTTTAAGGCCGCACTTGAACGGGCAAAGGGGAAAGCTCAGTAATTCGGCTCCTCCAGTGCAATCTAGAGAGATCCAGGACAGCTGATAGTCTGCTTGACCGGCTGGCCCAAGAACATGGTGCCGACGCGCTATTTAGTGAGCGAGCAGTATCGAATTAGGGACCCTTCGGTGTGGTTTCCCGACACACTCCATACTGCTGCTTTCTGGGTGCGGAATCCACAAGAAGTTTTGATGCGGAGCCATGGACAAGGCCGAGGATTCGTCTGGGCAAGGTGTAGGGACGTTACAATTTTTAGTTGCTACCTCACCCCCAACGAGGCCATCCAGGACTTCCGCGATAAGATCGACTGCCTGGAAGAGAGCGTGATTGGTACCAGTGGACATGTCAATCGTTGGGTGGGGACTTCAACGCAAGGGCTGTCGAGTGGGGAATGTCTCTCACCAATTCCCGGGGGAAGTACATCCTGGACTTTGCTGCCAGGGCTGGACTCGTTGTTATCAACGAGGGCAATACGCCTACTTTCCAGCGCCCCGGGCAAAGAGGCACGATCCCCGACATAACCCTTGCGTCTGAGTCACTCTTGCCGCGAATCTCACACTGGGATGGTGCTTGATGATTACACTGCCAGTGATCATCAGTATATCTTGTTTGATGTAACGGACGGCCTGCGAAGAACCTCTGCACCTCGAGAAGTACCGCTCCAGTGGAATACTAAGAAGCTGGACGCGGGAAAGTTCACCGATGTCATCTTACGGGCAACAAAACGCGGGAACCTGCGGTGCACGGTGGGGGGGCTTGCACAGTGACATTGGTTTCGGGGTCAGTGATGGGACTAATAACCTCGGCCTGCGATAAGTCCATGCCGCGCAGGAGAATAAGGTGCAACAAGCAACCCGTTTTATTGGTGGACAGACGAGATTGCGGATCTCCGTAGAGCCTGTTTAAGAACCAGAAGAGTTGCCATGAGAGCTAGAAATCCCGCAGACCGAGGTCGTAAGACGGAGGCCTATAAGGCTGTAAGAAAGACTCCTCCGCCGGGCTATCAACCGGAGCAAGCATGACTGCTGGCGGAAACTCAGGGAGGACGTCGATTCCGATCCATGGGGTCTGGGGTACAAGATTGTAACCCGAAAGATTGGCGCACGATCACCTCCCATCCCGTCCATGGACGGCGCCACCATGGAGAAGGTTTGTCCAGTCCCTGTTTTCCAACTCATCCGCCGAGGCAAGAAGTCATATTCGATAGGGTGGAGGACATCCCGCTTTTCAGTAATGAGGAGCTGGAGACGGCTGTCCTCTCCCTGAAGAACAACAAGGCTCCTGGTCCAGATGGGATTCCGAGTGAAGCTCTTAAACAAGTTTTCCAAGTCAATCCAAGGATTCTATTAAATATGTATAATGCTTGCCTTTCTGAAGCGGTGTTCCCGTCCCGGTGGAAAAGAGCCAGGCTTGTACTAATTAGCAAGGGAAAGGTGACCCTGACCTGCCTTCGTCCTACAGGCCTTTGTGTATGTTGGACACAGCAGGGGAAACTTTTTGAGAAGTTGATCCGCTCCCGACTGACATTAGCCGTGGAAGCTGTCGGGGATTTGTGCCCCCACCAGTACGGCTTCAGGAAGGGGCGGTCAACCATTGACGCAATTGAAGAGGTCCGGAGAGCAGTTCAGATGGCTGAGAGTCATAGTCGGTACTCTCGTCGAGTTGTGCTTCTTGTTACGCTTGATGTCAAGAATGCTTTCAATTCGGCGAGATGGGCTGATATGTTGGATGCATTGCGGAACACCTTTCGCATCCCGGCGTACCTGCTCAGGCTCATCGAAGACTATCTTCGAGCCCGACTCCTTATATACGACACTAAAGAAGGGACGCGGACAATGAATGTGACCTCCGGCGCCGCGCAGGGCTCAATCCTGGGTCCGGATCTCTGGAATGTCTCCTATGACAGCCTTCTGAGGTCCGAGATGCCGGATTGAGACAGGTTTTTAGTTGGGTACGCCGATGACGTCGCAGCACTGATTGCCGCACGCAACGTTGAGCTGGCCCAGCTGAAGCTGAACCAAGTCATGCGCGTCGTGAACAACTGGATGGAGGATCATGGGCTATCTCTTGCTTTGGCTAAGACAGAGATTGTAATCTTGACTAAGAAGAGGATTGACACTGTCGTTCCTCTTCGCGTGGGTGGGGTGACTGTCCAATCTACTCGTGCCGCCAAGTACCTTGGGGTTTATGGTGGACAATAAGCTGACCTGGAGAGACCAAATTTTCCGTACTGCGGAACAAGGCCGCTAAGGTAGTGCAATCCCTTAGTAGGCTAATGGCCAACGTCGGTGGTCCCAGGTCTAGCCGAAGACGGCTCCTCATGTCTGCAGTCCAGTCCGTCCTCCTGTACGGAGCTGAGGTGTGGGCAGATGCATTAAACAAGGAGGTGTATCGGATGCGGGCTTGCTCGGGTGGCAGCGACAAGCAGCTCTCAGAGTCGCATCAGCATATCGTACAGTTTTCTGAGCCTGCCGTCCTGGTGATTGCTGGAGTCATCCCGGTCAAACTTCTGGCTGAGGAGAGGAAAGCAATATACCAGCGAAAAGGCGAGATCGGCAAGGAACGTGCCACATCAGAAGAGCGCACCCGCACCTACCGGCAATGGCAGGAGTTGTGGGATCAAGAGACCCGAGGACGTTGGACAGCACGGCTGATACCGATGGTCCAGCTCTGGGTGAAACGGCGACATGGTGAGGTGGACTATTACCTCACCCAGTTTCTCACCGGTCATGGATATTTTCAGTCCTACCTTTTCTTGATGCGAAAGACCGGTTCACCGGACTGCATTTATTGCCCGGGTGTTCCCGATGATGCGGAGCATACATTCTTCCGCTGCCCACATTGGGAAAGGCCCCGACTTGAGGCAACACGCACTCTGGGTGTTTTTTCGGTGGACTCTGTCTGTCAAGTGATGCTGGAGGGTTAGGACAACTGGAACTGTGTGTCTCATTTTGTCCAGGGTATTCTCCGCGCTAAAAAGATAGATCTAGACCTAAATGCGGTTTTAGACCTTTGACTTTCTGATGGCTGGATAGGCGCGAGCCCAGAGTGCTTAGGTAAAATTCAGACCTAACCTGAAGTAATGTGACAAACAGTTTCCGGGTTAGGATCCTGAAGTATAGAGGAGGTTTTTAGTGGTAGTTTACCACCTTGTGAGAGTCCCACACTACAGGCTGGCCACCTGTGTGCGTAAATGCATTTTCCTTCCTCTCCCTAAAAAAAAAAAAAAAAAAAAAAAAAAAAAAATGAGTCTAATAACACTTTGAATATATGAGTCAGTGGTTTTGACGACAGCAACCTTGAAATGAAATGAGCACAATAATACATCCGACTCCACAATCTGACTAGAGAAAGCTCCTAGTTGCTGAGCCATTTCGTGAGACAGACACCTGATCGTTTTAAGGACTTTTTGTATGTCCTTGTATGAATGAGGTTGATACCTCGCGTTCTATAATCATGGCATAAATATGCTATCCGGCACTGTGCCTGGTTTCCTGAACAGAAAGTTGGCAGATTGTGTCTTGTGTTTTCTCAATTCTTTTTTCCCAGCATAATCTCCAGACAGACAACAAGTGAATTCTGAATCACCAAAATAACATTTAACTTCATTTTTATACTAATAGGCTTTGGCTCTGTGATGTTTCTGGCCTTCTACCAACAGAAGCCGTATGCTGAGTGCAAATCTGCATTACAATACCATCAATCGTATGAGTTCGCCGAGGGAAGAATCGCTATATAGAATACAACATGGTGCTACTATCGATATATATTATGACTAGATGAGAATGATTCTCAGTTAAACCTTTAATACTAATTGTTATTATATATCGCAGAACAACAAACTTGATATCAAAATGTTTTTCATTAAATCTCCAGTTTTTTAGACATTGCAGTTTTGAAAAATTTAAATGGGCGCCATTTTAAAACCTTATACGATCTTTTATCTAAAAACATTTTTTAAATCTTGCGTTAATTAGACTAACCATTTCGGAACTTTTGAAATTCCATAACCCTTATGAAAATTTAAAATATATAATATTTCCTAAAAAACACAAACATACAGGTATACAGTAAACTAGGCAATATAAGATTAATACTTTACTTGTACTTATTTCACCTTGGTAAATAATGATTAAATGGTAAAAGTATAATACAGTAATATCCTATAATTTTTTATTAAGGAAAATATTTGATTTAGGGAATAGTATGCCATAATATTGAAGATGCACCAAGAACGCACAAAAAATAAAGTTAAAATATTTTTCACCTATTATTATTTTTTTTATCTGTCATCTGATTGCATTAATAATTTATTCCCAAATTTCAGGTAGCAGGAAGTATCCTGACAACCCTTGGAGCCCTCACGTCCACCTTGATGATGCGTCGAACCGGAAAGCGAGGGCTGAACCTTCGTCTCTTTGTCTCTCAGCCTCTGCTGCTGCTACGGTTTGGCCCTCTACGTCGCTCTGGGCCTCCAGATCTCTTGGATACCTCTTGTGCTCTTCAGCATATCCTTCTTTGCAGCTCCCCTCGGCATCATCTGCATTCCGTGGATACTAATTTCGGAATTGTTTCCTCTCAAGTAAGTATCTTATAATAATCTTAAGATGAGCATTTAAATATAAAAAATTTCATGATTGAACAATTTTTACAGATAAATTATGGTTCTACAGGCAATAAAATAAATGACAAGACTTATTTGCTAGTTTAACGTAATCATATTCTATCTAGATTAGAAACATTCAGTGGTTAAGGATATCACAATAAAAAAAATCAAATTCTACATGAATAATATATTTTATTGACATTTTATCATCAGTGGTATGGCTTTAAAAAAAAGAAAAAAAAGAAACATGGATATATATCTAAAACGTTCACAATAAAGCATATAATGCTTTCATATGGCTATTTTTTGGTTTTTCAATAGAACTGAGATCAATCAGTTTTAGACAGTGACAATAAACTTCCGTTTCCCACAAAAATACATGCTTATAAATAGTACTTTTCTTTCGTGGTGTATTTATCTCTAGCAGCAATAACTTAATCTGGATCCGTAATACACATGCAGACTAAACTATTATCTTTGGCAAAATAAGAATGAGATATTGTAAGGTCCTAAGGTCTACTAAGCAATAACCGATCACCCTCTCAATATCATTGATTCTCCAAAAACTATGTTAAAGAATTTCTTTACTGACAGGGGTAGAGGAGTCGCTGGAGGTGTGGCCAGCCGCATTAGGTTATATGATCATGTTCATCATCATCAAGACTTTCTACAACCTCGTATCCCTAGTACAATTATCAGGGGTTTGCTTCCTCTATGGGTCCGTGGGCCTTCTGGGGCTCGTGTTCTTCTACTACCGGCTCCCAGAGACGGAGGGTGTGCCCCTTCACCTCATTGAGAGAATATTCACCGACGAAGAGAATCCCAGTGAAAAGAAAAAATAAGTTGATGGCAGAAAGAAAAAAATCAGTTTTGAAAAAGACAAACCTGTATAAAGTTTGTACAAAAACAGATTAGTTTTTATTTCATCCTCCCTCCAAATTTAAATGTAGTCTGATATATGTAGTTGTAAGTGATACGAACGAAAACTTACATGTAAACAAAATTAAAGCCGATAAAAGTTTCAACACCTTTTGTTCTTATTGGTTCTTTGCTGCCTTTTACAGTTTATGATACATAAGCTCTCGTAAATTGGTAATTTGCGATAAACCCCTTAAGGGAAACACATTGTTTGTAAATCATTATGGCAATGTCTTCTATTTTATCAATTACAGTTTATAACGCCTTTAAACCCATTTTAACGTTTAAAAACAGAGAATATTTTCGAAAGCGTGATATAAATTATATGTTTTTTTTGGAAGAATTATAAAACAATAGCACTCACATGGTTGTACTATATCGTTCCAGTGAGACAAATAATACTTATCAATAATTAATTTTATTGTAACCAAAATCTATAACTTCCGTTTCATGTTTATCTTCAAAATTACTGTTCGATTTGGTTTGACAGGAGGATTTGGCCTATTATTCGTCAATCATTAAAACGAATTTTTAATAAATGTTCCACTTAATTGATCTTTAATCATTATAACTTATAAAACGTATTCTTCTTTTTAACACGTAAAGAATAAACGAACTGTTACGAGTCTCAACTTACTTAAACTTTTGCATTAGAATATCATATGTCTCCCAAGCTAAGCTTAAGAAAATATTTTTGGGTGATTATGTAAATATTTTACAGGCGGCTTTTTAAGAAGATTATCTTAAACATTGAACTATCCTTCCTTTCTGGATTGTTTTCGACAAGTTATAATTAGACTTGAAAACTGCAGAGTTTTTAGGTTTTTTTACAGAAACAACATGATTCCTTGTTGAGTCTTTTAAGATTAAAGAGTTTGAATAAATTTAAAAGTTTTAACAACGAGTTTGAATGAGAAATGAATTGGAATGTTAAGATGCAAAGATTTGTTTAAGCGTTTGGGAAAATTTATATCTACTAGTAAAATTGTAGATAAGTCTATACCGGTCAGTTTTGTTCCTTAAAACAAGTTTTCAATTTAAAAACAGAATTTTAAAAAATTAAAAAAAATTGTTACCTTGTGTGCTGATCTCTCCTTCAATGATTAGTTTTATGATTTATGCAGACGTGCACACAAGATTTCTTGGGATTCATCGCAAGGTCAATTCGTGGCATGACACGAGTCCAGCTTTTTAAAAACTTTGTGCGTCAGCTCCTGAAGTATGATTAGTCCTGTTTTGTCCCCCTACTAGCTTGGTCTGATTAATATACTTGAAGCTATTCAGAGGAAGTTCTTAAACTGGAGGGACTCGTTAGGGACACCGTTTTAAGCCCCCCACAGACTGACGAGCATGTTCGCGAGCATGCTCGTGACGGTGTTGGCGGCGAACATGCCTTCGCCCGTGTGTGGGGTCGACGAGCATTCCAACCGGGCGAGCATGTTGGGCTCGGCGCTCGGCTCGTCGGAACAGGCGAGCCGAGCGCCGAGCCCAACATGCTCGGCCGTCTGTGGTGACGACCAACATGTTCGCGAGCATGCTCGCCGGTCACCCTCAGCTGGAAGTCTCGGTGTCATGTGGTCAGTGGGAATTGTTGGTGGGAATTGTTGTTATTTCGGTTGGCAACACTGATGTTTGTCAGTCGGAGCGTCGGAGGGCGGGAGAGAAAGAGGTCAGTGTGCTGTAGGCTATTGTTTCTTGTTGAGGAAGTGGTGGCGAAGTGTAGCTTGTGCGGTTATAGTGCAGTATTGGTGATTTTTTATTTGTCTAGTTGACAATATGTCGTTTCAGCGATAACAAACCATTTTGGACTGAATTTATAGAAACTGTATAGGGAACAGCGGTGTTTGTGGGACGTGAAAAGTCCAAATTATTGTAACAAACATTTACGAAAGGAAAGTTTTGACGTGTTAATAGATAAATGTAAGGAAGTATTTGTGAAAGCTGATGAGAAGTTCGTCAAAGCGAAAATTGACTCTTTGCGTGCGTCGTTTCGACGAGAACTAAAAAAATTAAATGCCTCGAAAAGCACAGGGAAGGGACTTGACGAAGTGTATGAACCATCATTGTGGTATTTCGAGTTACTTATGTTTACAACAGATGTGGAAACGGCGAGGAAAGGTTTATCTTCGCTGCAAAAGATAGTTGCCCCGCCCGAAGATTCAGAAGATAACACTGAGATGACGGACGAAAACGTAAGTTGTAGTTTAGTTTAGTTTAAGTTGTAGTGTAGGGCAATTAAATTCATAAAGTAACATTTGAACTACTTTTATTATTTTATTGACAATGTCAGATTTGACTCAAAATAATTTTACAAACAAAAACTGAAACATATACTTACCAAGAAAGTACAACCAACTGTAGTAAAATGTGCATATATTTATAGTTAAACACATATTAAAAGCAAAGCACATCGTCATTATTTTCCATTTCAATTATTCACAGTGGACCATTAAAGAGGTAATGCATTGGGTTACCCTTGGCTACAACATATACATTACGCCCCATCTGTTGTTTATTTTAGAATGTACATTAGCGGCGATTTATCATGCGCTCTTGAAACTCTACTTGTCCCTCGTTGTTGTAGAAGTCCCTGTAGTATTTTCGGATTGGTTCAGCCAGTGATGTTTCTTTCCCGGACCGATTGCGTTGCTTCATGCCTAAAAGTTGGCGAACATTCTTCCTCCATTCGCCTTCAGTGAGAACTGCAGTTTCCGTGTTTTCCCAGTCTACCGAACTAGGCGTCAAATAAGTTGAGCTTTTCCTTCGTAAATAATTGTGGAGTGCGCAGCAAGCTAAAATAATAACTTCAGTGGTTTTCCAAGCTCGTCCTGATTGTTGTTTGCAATACTTGGAACCTATTTGCTAAAATGCCGAAGGCATTTTCAACAACTCTTCTTCCACGGCAAATACGATAGTTGAAAATCCTTTCATCGTGGGTGATTCCCTTATTAGGGTATGGCTTCATTAGGTTTTCTTTTAAGGGGAAAGCTTCATCTCCCAAAAAAACAAAAGGTAAACATACATCTCTGTTGTTTGGAAAAGGTCGTTGGTGATGGCAAATTCAACTGGCCGTTTTCCAACTGTTGCCCACAATCGGTTTCAAAGGAGATACTCCCCCGTCAGACTCCCGTCCATTCACTCCACAATTTACGTACATAAATTCATAGTTTGCGTTTACCACAGCCAATAATACAACGCTGAAGAAAACCTTTGTAATTGAAGAAATACGAACCACTTCCCAGGAGGTTGAAGGATGGCAATATGCTTTCCATCAAGAGCCCCCACGCAGTTTTCTACTTGCCAGTATTTTTTAAAATCTGTAGCAATATTCATCCAGTCGCTTTCATTCTCAGGCAACTGAAAAAGAAAAAAAATATATACTACTATGTTTTGAAGATGTGTCGTTATAAGTTGTACTATTTCCATTGTTCTTTCACAGGAGGCCGAGAACTCGCCCAGTATCCTGGCCAGTCCAGACGGAGGATTCATCCACCCCTGCTACGCCTACTAGTTCGCTCTCACAAACACCTGCTCAGAACATCAGATCACAAACATCAGACTCCGCGAGCAATGTACAACGGCGCCAGCGTAAAAGAAAAAATGTCTCGGAGTATGATCGAAAGAAAGAATCATTTTTGGACGTAGCAACCAACGCTTTGAATCAACATGTTAATGAAAATCAAGCATTTGGGAACAGTATCGCCTTCCAGCTGGAAGACATGGATAGACGCCAAAAGATATTTGCACAAAAACTTATTTCAGATGCACTTTTTCCATGGTAAATTAGGACATTTAAATGAAAACTCAGTCATTCAACATTAAACAACATACAGAACCCTGACAATTACGGACCAAATTGTTCACGTGGGATTCGCTAATGTACAACCTACCACTTATCAATTTCCAGGAATACAATTACGGGCAACAGAACTACCCTTTTCCCCAGCGATACTTACCACCACAACCACAACAACAACAGGCCGCAAACAATGCAATGTTTGTCAATGAATCTTACTGCCGCCAAGGGGTCTACTACCACTGAAGTAGATGAAGAAAATTTAGGACAGTTCTTAAAATTCAACTAAAGTTCACAACCAATTACTTATTGAACGTTAATTTTTAATGTTATAGTTCATATTGAGTAATACTATTTCTTTTTTTAAGTTGTTTCAATAAATTTGCTTATTAAACTTTGTTTTAAGTCATTTTACTTGCACCCCGTTTCACCGTTTTACTCAACTGATCACTTCGATAGTTATTAGGCCTTGTAATTATTAGCTGCATTTCAATTCGTATTACGGTATAAGATTTAAAAACAAATGTTTAAACTTACGTGCAGGTATTCCTCACGTAGAGCATTATAAATTGCAGTGCAGGTTTCTGGTATGATTTTTTCCCAGCGACTGAGGCGAAATGGCGCAGCTAAACTTTAGGTTTTCATAGGTTCTGCCACTTGCTAAAAACTGAAGTGTCGCTGCAAGGCGCTCTTTACAGCTGATCGGCTCCCTCAAAATACTATTCTGTTTTCACAATATCTGGAGAAATACGTCTAAGAATGTCTTCGAAACAATCTTCAGTCATCCTCAGGTAATTTTTTATAATCATTTGGTTCATTTGATGCTAATTCTTGCAACAGTGACTTGTGGCTAAACTGGTTCCTATTTTTAAGCCAATTCTTGCACCATATTTTACGTACCTTGCGTTTTTTTCTCCTCCAAACAAACGAAACCCCCACAAAGGGCCACCACAGCGTTTGCATCCATTTCGCACCCGCACTGCCAAAACTTGACTATCACACCGTAGAGAAGCAACAGTACTGAGCGCGACGGCGAGCTATGTTCGCGAGCATGTCCGGTCGTGTGTGGGCAACGCGAGCATGTTCGCGAGCATGTACGCCAGCATGCTCGCGAACATGCTCGTCAGTCTGTGGGGGGCTTTAGAGCTGCCACTTGCTGAACTTAAGGCCGAGATTCCTCTTCCAGATCTTCAAGTCAAGCGTGAAGTCGCCGATACCTGTTTCTTTGCCAAATTGATGATGTTTCTTGCTCGACTGTCCAATTCCTTCTCTTCCAAATGGATTTCCGTACTCCATCAAGGACTCGATCACTTGATCTGTTCAGTAGGCGTCACTACTCACTTCCATGGTCCACTTGTGAAAATGATGAGGGCTGATGGGCTGTTTCTGCCATACCATTGATTTCTTAAATAAGAGTGCTTAAAAAATTCGAAGAAGAGGCTTATTGTCTTCCATTATGTTGCTGCATAAACATTTATATTAAATTTAATGTATATTCCGTAATGTCGTTCCATTTAGTTTTTTGAAATATTAACAGAAAATTTGTTATTGCGTTTAAATTAAATATTTTATAAAATATAAATACTTGCATCGATATGTTACTCAGTCAATGAGTTTCGAAAATTACTATCAAACACATTTGATATGTTTCTCTCTAAATTAAAATGTTTTCCAAATACATTCAATATACACAATTCACCTTTAA
>NW_025784817.1:0-23452 GCF_021130785.1 Homalodisca vitripennis
CCCCTCCACCCACATACCGGTCAAAATTAGACACGGGTAGCTCCAGAGACTGCTTTCCACGACACGCATTCCAGGACTGTTACTGGACTGCGCCACATCGTAAATATACTATGTTTTTAAAATATAGCTTGCAACCAGCCAGGTCGCTCTCTCTTCTCTCTCTCTCTTGGGACGGAACATTAAGTCCTCAGATAAATATGCTTTCTTGTCTATCCACGTATCACTTGTTTTATCTGAAACCTGTTCCATCTAACATAGTACTTTATCTGTTTTTTCTGTTTTAATACTTTATTCGAATTAGATAAACGTCACCAGTTTTTTGCTTTGGCTCAGTTCCCTCTTTGTTAAAAACCATCCTTTTAAACACAGTCCCCTCTAGAGTCCATCGAGAATGTATGTCTTTGGATTGCTCGGTTTCACGCGCGAATCACTGGTGAATATTTACATTCGTCCAGTTCGGCATGTAACCTTTTTTTTAAAAAACACGCTTGATACTTCGCTAATTCTTACTTTTATCGTTCACGTTGAAACTTTGACTCGATCTGTTTTTTTCCTTTATTTCTTCTCAGATTTTTCGAATACGCGTCAGTAATATAGCTTTACGTGTTTTTTCCCCTCACATCCATTCGGTTTCATACCGATTGCTCCTGTGGAACGGGGACGACAGCTTGTTGCTACTCCTTTAACTATATCTCGGTAACATTGGAGAGCCACTCGTAAATTACCTCTAGCAGTAAACAGTTTCCACATTTTTTTCTTTTAGCAGTCCGATTGAGACCGTTTACTACTATACTTGCTTTATAAGCTTCATCGAGTAAGTTGTTATAGTTGATTTTATTTCGTACGCCGTCATCAGTTTGTTAAACGATGTAATGTTGAACCATTCTTTACCCTGATCGTGTCTGAAAGGTTCTTACATTCTTAATGTCTTTCTTCAAAATTGGTTTTCTAACGCTCTCGCTACCATCTAATCCGGTTTTTACTCTGTTAGCGGTACAAGCAAATAGCAACAACTTTGTTTAAGCAATTTATCATCGTAAGTATGTATTTCATACCTTTGTTTTCACCAGCGGTTACGGGTAGTCATCTCTTACAAAGATCCGACTTGGTACAAATACGTCTTTTACCTTTTCAAGGGTGGACGCCACGCCTCTTGAAATTCGACGACAGAGCCGGTTCTGTGTTAGCTCGTTAGCTAGTTGACTTGACGCTTGTCCATGTACGCAAATGATGAATATCTAAGTAATTGCTTTTATATTTTAACCCCCTAAATTCTACAGCCCCCTCCACCGCTGTAGGACCGTGGGCATGCCATCCAAAAGACGCTTAGTTCATCGCCTCCGTTATTTCCCCTCTGGGCATTAACCGGATTGGTTGTCAACAACTGCTGATCGAGACTGTCAACACCTGGCCGGACCCGGGAAATACCCATTATCAGCCCCAGAGCCAACGCTGTATGCTGTTTGGATGGGACAACGAGTTTCCCATCCGTCCCCTTCCTTGTCCGCTTTGATACAAGGGTATTCTCTCGAGCCAGCGATAAAGGGACCGAGAGTAATGATACTATACTTCCCTTTAGTGAGTGGTAGTAGGATACTGGTGGAAAGAGTTTATGATAATCTAGAGTCTGCAAGAAGGCATTAATATTCGGATTAGTGGCTGAAATTAGCCTTATTGCATTTACTTCGATATCATTATACCACCTGCTGACGGTCGTTAAACACGGGTTTTTCCGAAGGGGCGCTTTGTAACAGGGTGGTTGGATCGCTCAGAGCGGTGCCCGTCCAGTGTAAGGTTTTCAACCTCATCTACATGCCGGTGATGTCCTTCGCACCTATACTCATGGTCCACAGACCGCAGGAGAACACACAACAACCTCGTACACGGACCGAAGGAAAAAGTTTGTTTTCTACCGGTGTTTTTGGGAGACCCGCAACCTCCTCGTCACCCCCGGCTCTGGGAACCGCGAATACAACAAGTCGTCAGGAAGTGCCGTCACAACATGTGTTGACCACAAGGGTGCCTAGTTAGTAAGAGGCGCCGTTCTGCCACGTAATCCCGCATCTTCAGTACTGAGTTTCGGCTCCCGTTGCAAAGTGCTAATAACCAATTATTCTTGTGTGGCGTATCAACCTTATGACTCGTTTTCTCGGTTTGATACGTTTTTAATAATATCCACTATCCACGATCGATCCTCTGCGTCATCCGTGGTCTCCAGTGCTAGTGAATTAGTAAGTTTTTTTGCGGGAATTCGCAAATCAGGATATTCGGTGTTGAGGAAGAATGAAGAAGAACCAGAATATTTTCCCGGTGTCGTTGGGTGAGATGGTGGATGGGAGTACTGACTAAAGGGGAATACAGTACAGGAGGTAAATTTATTCATTATTTTCTCATTTTCGCTCCAAACTCAATTCGACTGTGACAATAGACTCCATTACTTGTTAACATTAATTCTGTATTGTCAGCATAAGGTACCATCTAACTGGTTTTTGACATTTTACAATAACCATAAGGCAGGGTTCCATACTCACCTTCGCGTCTGCGTTTTGGACCTGTAATTTTGAAAACCTTTGTCTCTTTGACAGTAACTATTTGCCTGGACTTTGTTCTCCTAATTCTGTTTTCTTCAATATCGAGTGTTACCCAGGTTTCACTAAGAACCATTTCTTTAAGTTTTTCAAAATTTAGATTGTTTTGAAGTTTTTAGGTTAAGAGTGAGACCCTTGATTTTGCAGACAGATACAAAATCGTTTTTGTTTGTGGAAAAAACGCGATAAGCATACGTCTTTGGACCACCGGAAACAAATTCTACAATATGAGATCCGGGACCGTAGTTCTTTTAGCCAGCTCGTCTGTCATCTGCCCTAGGTAGTCGCCGGTATTTACTCTGTACAAGCCATTTTTGTATACGGGTACACAACACTGTCTGTATCGTAGTACAATACTTGTTTACCCAGTGCCTCCAGATGATCATAAAGCTTTAAACGGGCTTGACTTGTAGTGTAGGCAGCTAGGACAACGTTTACAGTGGCTAATGACTCGCCCACTTCCTCTAAATGTTGCCAGCTTACCAGGACAACGTCATCGTTGATTTCCTGTATTCTGTTTACGGCAACGCTAGAATCCATACACAGCTTAAACAGTTCCTCAGGGTCTCTGGTGATGAGCGTTTTTGTCTGGTTTTCTCTCTGCCCAAACTTACCCCAGAACGAGTTAAGCATTAACTTTGCTAGAGAGCGGAGGCCTTCGTTTTTTCTCTATCTTTGACGGATCGAGCTTTACTCCTCGTGGTCGTAATAATCCTGCACATATTTTTCCTTTTCCTCGTCTGACCGACACCATGATGGATAGCCGGACGCCTCTTGTTTTATCTTTAGAAATTTGTCGATAAAGTCTGTAAACAATCCGCCCGTTTCGAAAGTGGCTACGTTGTTACTCCCACAGCTCGTACATTTCAACAACTCTATAGCCTTTTTCAACTGCCTTCCGTACTTCATCCATCGTCCATGTGCCAATACAACGCCCTTTCCTCGTCACTGTGTTGACAGTCATCGTTGTTGAGCTCTTCGCCACAGACATTGCACAGTACAAACATTCAATGTTGTCATTCTATTCTAGCTGGAAGCACATGGATGATAAAGTATCATTTTGGAGGGTTAAGCAGTTTTGCTCTTACTAGGCATGCCCTCTCAACCCTGCATTCCCCTCGCATCTCTGCACTCTTTGTCACCAATGTAGATGGTAGGATGGGATATCGGATATCTGTGACCATGTTTACAAACGTATGGGGATATAGGGAGGAATACGTCCACTTATCTGTATTGTCTCATCTTCCGTACACTTTGTGAATTACTGTCATGGCATTTTCCGGTTTTCTTCCTCCGAAATATGCGTCTCGTGGATAGATTATTTCTAGCGGTAAGGTGTTCAAACACGGGTTGTGTTTTCCATAATATGTTAGGCTCCCTTTTCTGATTTTTAGTTTATTAAAGTTCACACTTGCCACATCTTCTACCACACCTCATAAGGTGTGACGGTGGACAAGCTTCTCGATTTCTGGCTCTTGTCCTCTCGCTATCATGAGTTCGAGGGTTGTCAGAAGGATTTCTCTTCAAACGGTTCACCTCTTTTTTGTAGGCGAAACACTTTTGGACATCCGTGATAGGTTATACTACCTTGAAATTCATAATATTCTGTCTCCAATCAAATCCCATCCACCTTTCTCATTTACCGCTCAATGTTGACCTCTCGCTCTCTTCCTGCGTGGCTGGTATTACTGAACACCTCGACCGGCTCGTCTCTTCTCCACGTCAACCATTGTAAAGAAATATGCCAGAATGCATATGGTTCCACTAATCTGTATCCTTTCTTTGGCAATTATTCTCGATTGTTTCAGGCATTTTAAGGATAAATTACGTACTTAAATGCGCTTGGTTACATGCGCTAGCTATGGTGACCAGCTTCCAGTAAACGGGTCGACAGTTGCATTTCGGCCTAAAAAATTAGGGATCTAAATTTAATACCACGACCTTTGAGCCGAGTATGTCAACGTCCCAGAGAATGCAATATTCTAATCAATTTCCTTCTGAAAGTCAAACACAGTAGTTTATTGCGATTACCTGTTCAGTTGTGCCATTTCTCGAAGTCCTTATGTAGTTCTTTTCAAACAATTGACTCTGGGCAAATACGAATACTTTTGCTTTACTGGTATCGGTGTCCCACGTAGTTTTGGAGGTATTGTGGCGATCGTGTTGAAACAGATGAGGGGAAGTAGCCTTTCTTCAGTCATTTCGGGACCAAGATCAAAGGCTTTACGGAAGAAGACGGGACGACGATGACATGTGGAAAAGTGAGTTGAGAGAGTCAATGAAAACGTACGTTGTCAAAACTCCAGCAAAATTACTTTTGGTCCCACGTCTGAGTAATGACTGTCACGGGTGATGAAATTTGGTCTCATTCCAGAATAGTATCTCAAAGATGAATATGGGAAGTCGAATCCTTGTCCGTTATGATGCTTATGACGCACAACGTCTTTGTTTATGGGTTGCGGAATATTCCATTTTAACATATGATTCATTATAAAATACTGGATATTGGGTCTTCCTGAAAGATTTTTCTGCGTTGGAGGAGGGCAGTTTCATACACACAAAACTCGTTATTATTTTATACATTTGGCTACAAGGAACTGTTCTCGAGACGCCACAAGTTAGCTTTTGTGAACCTTGACGTCAGGCTCGTTCTCTAAGAACATTCGTCCTGACGAGTCTCCAGGTCAAATGAAGTATTGCATACAAGAAGTTATTCATTCTTAGTGGGTAACTTTTTGTTTTGGAGCGCATATGTAACAATATGATTGATTAGCGGGTTTAAATTACTGCGCAAGTGACTCACGAAATTATACTCTTCACCGCATTCAGGGGTTGTGTTTTTCTATGTTTCTATGTTCGTTTATACTTGTTTCATTCTCACAGTCGAGACACTTTATCTCTGTTACGTTCTTTGGCAAGAGATCACCTTGGTGCGGCAGCAAAGCAGCGCTAGGGTTTTTAAAGTGACGGATTACACTCAGTGGCAGGTTATTCTCTGAATTGCTCTGAGCTTGCGAGGGAGGTGAGATTGTGCTACACAAGCCAGAGCAGGAGCACTTACAGATACATCGGTGATCACCTCTGTGGTCATACGGCACAATGACAAGCTGTTCACAATAGAAATGGCAAGCGAAAGCTTGCTCTGTTCAAATTAGTTATCCACGTTGAAGTGACCTTGTTGTGAAACAACAAGTTTTATTTTGATAAGAGGCTTCCGTTATGTGTTACCACTGGAAGTATATCCGTCCCGCCCGTTTTGCAATTATAAGCTGAATACTGTTATGTTATATTACCTTCTTCAATGTGGTCTTGTGAAAAACTTTTCAAAGTTCACGGCTTAGTGACCAAGGCCTCCTCCTGCTTCTGAAAATATTAACTCTAATGCCTTTGCCATTAGTTTCTGTGCTCTATAAATGTTATTGTGCTACTTGAGTCCTTGTTTACCTTTCGTAGCGTATACGCTTTAAGTTGAGGATCCTTTTTTGGCATAGGCTTTTGCTTAGCCGACTAATAGCTCGGGGCAGACACTAGATTATCGCTGATATTCTTAATGGACTACGATACTCTTTTTCCGTACCTTGTGCCACTCTTGCGCTGAAGCTATTGTATTTACCGGGCCTATTTACTACCTCTACCTACGCGGCCAGGATTGACAACCGTACAAGACACATTGAAACGTAATTCACTAGAAGTGACAGATTCAGCGTTACTCTGTTACAATACCTCCAAAATATTTTCCTTAACACGTCAAGGTTAACTTCATCAGCTGGTCTAAAGGCTACGTATCCCGGATCTTTATTCTTGAAATTTAAACTGTTCAAAGTGAAACCTAGGTAATCTGTATCTGAAGCTTTAGCTTTCATTTGCTCTACAACTTCTCCGAACCCCCGCTTAATCCAATCCAGTTCAGATATTCCTTCAGGAGGACTGTTGAATTTAAACGTTGTTCTCATACCGTAAAGTCTAAACTTTTTGACATACGTTTTCACTGGTGTTTACTAAATATACAGGCTCTAGCATATTTACCGACATGATATATGGGCTTATTGAGAAATGTAGTTGAGGTTTATGTTAAACAAATATGACAATGTTATTTTTAAATTTGTTTAAAATGAACGGCTATCGTTGAGATGGTACAATGTAGCTATACACAATGACAATGACAGAATAGTGTTAAGTGAACAAGTAAGAAGCAGGCTTACCACAGTGAACAGCAGCACGGTTAATGACTGGCCATCGGTCGGCCGCTCTATTTATATAGCGCTCCGGTAATGTTCGGTAACCTGAGCACCTATAAATAGCTGACTCACCGGTATGGACTGAAGACTAATGATCTGCACTTGGCTCACGTAGCTCCCAGGCTGACGCAATATGATTTAATGTTTCATGTTGGTTACTGTGGAATGCACATCTGTGTAGTTATTACTGGAGTCGTTGGAATGTGCACCTGCATCCGTCACCGAGAGAGGGAGAAGAGCCGTTGGAATGCACATCTGTGTAGTTATTATTGGAGTCGTTTAACGCCGGGCGCCCCGCGCCGCACGTACAGCCATATCGCGCCGCCACGCACAACTCGTCTCCGTGGTCCAGTGGTCAGCGCGACAGTCTCGCATTCGTAGGGGTCCGGGTTCGGATACCGGCCGCCGGAGACACAAATTTTTGTTCATCCGCCATGACACCGTCCGCCATCGCTCGTCCGCCATCGCTCTCGTAAGGTGGGGGGCTTGCTGCTCTCCCATTGGCTGGGGGTCGTCGCAGGGGGTCTAGGAGGGGGCGGGGGTGTGGGAGGGGGGGAGGGGAGGGGGGGGGGGCAGGGGCGTGGCCTAGCCGCCATTGCTGCTTTCTCATTGGTCCAGAATAACTCCATAAGAGCCCATGTTAGCGCTAAAGTGGCGCCCGTTCTACTTACGACTCTATACAATTCTATTAGATAGGGACGTGTCTTTTATGTGATAAAAAATAAGGACAGTGTCAGTATAGTTGACTGTAAGTGACTTCAACTCGTAAATATTTATATAGTACTGCGTAAACTTTAGGAGATATATTAAAATTGATTGGTGAGGTAGTTCTTATATCTTTAAATATGAAATCTTTCTTAATTCTATGACTTCAGTAAGGACGGGAAGTGTTTAAGGTGTAACATTTATCGTATGTGGTAAATTAAATATCAAAACTGTGTCAGTTTAGTCAACTGTAAAGGACTCATTAGAAGAGAAAGGAGAGTAATATCTATTCGTGACTAAATGGAAGTATGTGGTGTTTGAATGGAACACATGACACGGCTTTGAGTGTACATAACAGTGGACATGGATGAGTGAACCCAATCAATGTCCACGTTAACCCCTAAACACGTTGACTCACCCTGCACCCTCTGTCACATACTCCATGTCCACCAACAGCCCTCGAATGGCTACAAATGTGGTGCCCATTTACTTCAATTAACAGACAAAGGCAGGCTCATAGGGTCCCGGAACTCGTGGGTGTAAGTGAACCCTATATATTATGCTACCAGTCAGTTGGATATAGCCTAATCTACACTCTGTTAGTTATAGCCTACGCTACCAGTCAGTTGGATATAGCCTAATCTACACTCTGTTAGTTATAGCCTACGCTATCAGTCAGTTGGATACAGCCTAATCTACACTCAGTTAGTTATAGCCTACGCTACAAGTCAGTTGGATATAGCCTAATCTACACTCTGATAGTTATAGCCTACGCTACCAGTCAGTTGGATACAGCCTAATCTACACTCTGTTATTTATAGCCTACGCTACAAGTCAGTTGGATATAGCCTAATATACACTCTGTTAGTTATAGCCTACGCTACCAGTCAGTTGGATATAGCCTAATCTACACTATGTTAGTTATAGCCTACGCTACCAGTCAGTTGGATATAGCCTAATCTACACTATGTTTAGTTATAGCCTACGCTACCAGTCAGTTGGATATAGCCTAATCTACACTCTGTTAGTTATAGCCTACGCTACCAGTCAGTTGGATATAGCCTAATCTACACTCTGTTAGTTATAGCCTACGCTACCAGTCAGTTGGATACAGCCTAATCTACACTCTGTTAGTTATAGCCTACGCTACCAGTCAGTTGGATATAGCTAATCTACACTCTGTTAGTTATTGCCTACGCTACCAGTCAGTTGGATATAGCCTAATCTACACTCTGTTAGTTTATAGCCTACGCTACCAGTCAGTTGGATACAGCCTAATCTACACTCTGTTAGTTATAGCCTACGCTACCAGTCAGTTGGATACAGCCTAATCTACACTCTGTTAGTTATAGCCTACGCTACCAGTCAGTTGGATACAGCCTAATCTACACTCAGTTAGTTTATAGCCTACGCTACCAGTCAGTTGGATATAGCCTAATCTACACTCAGTTAGTTATAGCCTACGCTACAAGTCAGTTGGATATAGCCTAATCTACAACTCAGTTAGCTATATATTCTGACGCTATTAGTCAGATAGATGTCAACCAAAGCTGGAGGTACATACCAAGTTAAGCTATTCGATTTACGTGTTGCAGATTTTGGAACGGTTCGGGTTTGAAATTAGTTTTAAGTGGTATTAGGTTACAATTCATTCAATTACTTAAATTTATCATATTTTTATTTTCAAAAACAACATGTATCGTGTATATGTACTTAAATTTTTTTATACAAGTTAAAATTTGTTGTAGTCGGGTTGCATTGCTGTTACCGTAAAATGTTTTTATATCTATATACTTTAGTAACTTAATAGCAACTGCATGTCTTCTTCAAACTTGCAAATGTGTATCATTTATAAGTTAGTGTATTTTATTAATTAATATTTTGTAGAAGTATTGTCGTTTTGCTAACGTGTATTATTCATCTACTTATTGTAATCAATTGAAGTAATGGTTGCTACCGTTGGAAATAAATAAATAAATACCGTATTCAAATTAATCCCGCAGCAAGTGCTTAAAATTACAAAAAATGATCTGCAAAATCCATAATCATGTTTTTAATAAATTGTTTAATATTAACCACCCCCAGTAACTCATTTTATAGCGTATATTTAAAGTGAAATATTGTGCATTTTTAAAACTTGTACTACTCCGTTTAACTGTATTTTAACTCCTCTTCGTAAAGTATCGCGTATTTGAGTCATATGTGCGTCAATTTTGAACTTGGAATTATTTATTATGATATCTTTAAAAATAATTTATTCATCAAACAATTAAAAACTTTGTCCATTTTAAAGAGATATATTTTAACAGATGGAAAACTAAGCAAGATAAAAATATAATTTATAGGCATTTTTTTATACTTTTACTTGAAAATCGTTACTGTGTAGTTCATGGAGTAATTTATTGGCAATCTGCATAAGTAGAATATGACGTCTGCAATTCTGTTTTGTCATAATTATTTTGTGGTAATAAAATTAAAACAAAATGCATTAAAACAATACAAAGATTACATAGTTACTCAACTTAATACCATTGTATTAGAATACCAGTAATAAAAACATATATATATATATATATATATATATATATATAATATATATATATATATTAACTGTGTATGTTTAATGAGAAAGTTACAAGTTCTACTCTGTTCGTGGCTCACTCCAGTGTCAAGAGTCAATACATACGATTGCTCTTACAGATATACAATTACATTTATATTTATTAACTGTGTTTGTTTTACGGGGGGGATTACGCGGTGGCTCTGCTCCCGGGGTCGATGAAATTTCTACATTTGTTTAAAAAAATAATATTAAGAATCTTTTACCACCGATCTAACATTTAATCAATCTCAGTTTTTACCTCAGGAGTTTTCCCAAACAAACTAAAAATTAGCCAAAGTAATACCTTTGTATAAGTCTAATGATAAATCCGAAATGAACAATTACAGAACGATTTCATTGCTAAGAGCGGTCGGTAAAGTACTGGAGAAGTGCATAAAATCTCAGTTTCAAAATTATCTTGAAATAAATAATATTATATCAAAATCTCAATTTCGATTTAGGCCAGGTAAAAATACTTCTGACGCCCTTTTTGAAATCAATAAACTTATAATAGACGCTTTAAAAGAAAATTATAAATCATTACTTCTTTTTATTGATCTAGCCAAAGCTTTCGATTCTATAGATAAAAATTTGTTACTTAGTAAACTTGAATGTATTGGAGTCCAAAGGATGGCTTTAAATTGGTTCATAAGTTATTTAAGCGGTCGAAACCAAGTTGTGTGTATAAATAATATTAGCAGTAAACCTCAGGAAGTAAATTATGGAGTCGTTCAGGGAAGCACGTTAGGTCCTTTATTATTTTTTAGTGTATATAAATAACCTAGATAAACTGAATCTCACAGGAAAACTACTCCTGTTTGCAGATGATACAGTGGTAATTCATAGCGAAAAAACTTGGCATGAAGTATATGAAAACTGCTTCCCAAGAATTAAATTTAATACATAAATGGTTTTCTGACAATATGTTAACTATGAATGTCAGTAAAACAATAGTGTTTACCGATCGCACTACGCGCTGCGAGCGGGCCACCTGCGGACCTGCGGCTGCTGCTGCGCTCGTGCGGTGACTCTCTCAATACTGCATGTGATTGCCAGCTGATAGAGAGGGTGGACCAGTACAAGTATCTCGGTGTAATTATTGATGCAAAACTCAAGTGGGAACCTCACGTTAATTGTATAAAGTCCAAATTAAGGAAATTAATCTATATATTTCGTAAAATTAGACCAAACTCTATATTATAATGAGTTAAAAACAGTTTACTTTGCGTATGTACAGTCCATTTAAAATTACGGTATCATCGCATGGGGAGGGGCCTACAAAACTACATTAGAACCATTAAATGTTATTCAAAAATCAATAATAAAAACAGCTTTTAATAAATCAAAGACAATTGTCATCTACTCTGTTATTTATGGAGATATTTTTACAATTAGGCAGTTATTTATTAGGACTGTACTGGTCTACACCTACCCTCATAAAGATGCCGTCCTCACCCCTATTGTTCACAGTTACCCTACAAGAAAACGCTGTGAGTGTGGGCTTGCAGGTCCCTTTAATTAAACTGTCTATTAACCTCACTAACGCATACTATGTCGCCAACACACTGTACAGGACACTTGCCCTCTGTGATAAGGGAACCTGCAGGACGAACCTGTTAGTGGCTTCAAGCGGCTGGTCACTGCCTGGCTTCGTATGATCGGTCCGGACGGTGCTGAGGCCCTCCTCTCCCCCACTTACCGGGACCGTTACCAATGAAAACAACGAAATCATTGCTATTACTAACTTTACCGATACAGTCATGAACTTCCACTCTTTACTGTCATCCGTGCGTCATCGTCTCTGAGATAATGTATTTTTTGTTTGTCCATCTTCATTTGTTTTTACCGTGTTTTATTTAAATGCGTGCTAAGACAGCATATTCTAGAATTTTTTGTGTGATTTTGATTCAATCTTATACTTTAAATTATGCATAGACTCTCAAGTTTTTATTTATTTATTTTTCATTAACATATAGCATTTCTTATTTTATTATTAATAATTTGTACATTCTAGATTTGAACTGGACAGCACGCACAGACTTTGTTCTAATGTGCTGTCAATTTTCATGCATTAACATGTACAAGTGTTGGAAATTTGTTTTTGAAAATAAATTTATTTGAGTCTTATTTGAGTCTTTGTTTAATGAGAAAGTTACAAGTTCTACTCTGTTAGTGGCTCACTCCAGTGTCAAGAGTCAATACATACGATTGCTTTTACAGATATACAATTACATTTATATTTATTAACTGTGTATGTTTAATGAGAAAGTTAAAAGTTCTACTTGTTAGTGGCTCACTCCAGTGCCAAGAGTCGATACAGACGATTGCTCTTACAGATATACAATTAGTTCAAGTTCAAGTTCAAAACTCTTTATTCAAGTCAACAAAAGTACATAAATCTCACCAAATCCCAATGCGCCTCACAGGGCGCGTGCGGGAAAAGTAGTTGACAGTTAAACATGTTAAGCTTTGAAACATTTTTGCAGTCGTTCATTTTTTATCTCCCACCACCATTAACTTTTAATCCAATAGAAAATAGAGACAATTCAAAAATTACAAAAATATATAATAAACTGCTAACAATAAAAACCTGTTTGCCATTGTAAGTAAAAACAATTCTGGAAATATGCACTACGATGATCTATAGATTTTTAACCGGAAACAATAGTATGTACTATAAATAATTAACAGTAAAAACAACAATAACATTGAAATAATAATAACAATTTCGTTAACTGTTTAAACTATGAAGTAGAAAAGGCCTATAACAAGAAATAAACTATAAAGTAGAAAAGACCTATAACAATAAATAAACTATGAAGAATTAACAATAAAATTATGTAACTAAGCAATGTAACAAATAAACCTTATAATCTAAAAAAACAGTATAAATTTAAATATTAAACCATAGACAATGACAATGACTTCCCATCAGTTTATATCAATATTTGGTGGACATGATAGATACTATTAACATTAAATTTTGTATCGTATAATATTGCCTTCCTTAAGGGAGAGGCAATAGCCACGGGCGACCCCCAGAACGTCTGGTTTTCCGGTGCTGGAAAACGGAGGCCAGGCCTCAAGGAACTGGGGTAGGGACACTGTTTCCGAGGGTATACCCGCTCTGGCTATTCTGGGCCGTCCCTTGCCGCACGATGCGCTGGTTCTGAACACCCATGGACTCTTTATCACAAAAAAACACAACTGAAATCAAAAAGCGGAGAAGAGCTCTCAACCTTTCACTCGAAGCTCCAAGATAGCTAGGACGCCGCCTAAGGCAGTAGTCCCATTAGCGGAAGCCTCGGCAACGAAAGTGAGTGGCAAGGCCGAAGCAACACCGAAGGTGCCTGGAACGGGAATGAAGACATCACCCCCTCCGGTATGTTTTCACATCCCCGAAATGCAGGGAGAAGGTGCAGTTAAAACTACTGGGGTGCACCCAAGGACCCAGATTCCCAAAATCCCCCAAATGGTTGAGAAAAATAACACCTTAAGTACTCTTTCTACAACTTTCGAGCTAGGCCTGTTGCGAGCAGCAAACAAGCTGATGCCGAAAAGGAGGAGGAAAAGCACCTTTTAGAGATCGAAGTTTTTATCAAAAAAGATGGAGACAGCTGTTAGGCAGCAGCCTAACGTTAACCGTACCATCAAAGATGGCCTGCCAAAGATTAAGGATTTGTTGGCCACAGTAATGCAATGCCGAAAGATCAGGCACAAGGCAAGAGCCCAAGAGTATACCTTAGCTTCTCCAAAGGCTGGCAATGCTAACAAAAAGCGGAAGGTAAGAACCTCATTACCTTCTAGCCCCGATTGCGACACCTGTGGTGATAGCGACGGCAACGCAGACTTCCCCTGTGGTGTCCAAAAATTCCACCAAAATACAGGATAAGCCCCCTGAGCAACACCCAACTGATAGCCCGCGTACTACTTACGAGGAGGGTGTTGTCCAACAGTCACCTGAGAGGCAGTGGGAGAAAAAGTTGACGAGAAGGGAGAAGAGGCAGAAGAAGCGGGCGGAGGTCGCTACAAAGAAATTAGGTGACGGAAAGACGCCAAAAGTGACTAAGTCTACTCCGGCCAGGGCAGCGTCAAGAAACCCCGCGGCGCTAAAACACAAACCGAGTAGGCCAAGGTTGGAAGCAATATTGATCAAGCCCTCCGGGGGGCGATCGTTTGCTGAAGTCTTGGGGGAACTCCGGGCGAAAGCCAAGCCAGAGTCAGAGACTGTCATTAAGGCAATTCGACGGACCCAAAACGGGGATGTATTGCTCGAGCTGGGGAAGTCGAAAGATTAAAGCCGCTTTTGCTGAGAGCTTAAAAAAAGCACTCGGAGACAAGGGGTCCGTGCGGTCACTCGACCCAAAGGTTATCGATTGAAATTCGTGACCTTGACGGACTCACCAATGATAGCGAGGTTAACAGAGGCTATAAAGCGGGCTATTCCCGAATTAAAAGAATCTACATTTAAAGTATGGCTCACAAAGCCGAACCGCAGCCAGCAGCGAATGGCGGTCGCCGAATTAGGCGAGAGACACGCCAATAAGCTGTTGGCTCTCCAACATCTGCGAGTTGGCTGGGTGAGTGGCCGGGTTAAACGAAGAGTTGTCGTCCCACGGTGCTTCCGCTGCCTTGGGTTCGGCCACTCCTCTCGAGCCTGTAAGGGGCCTGACCGCACCAATCACTGTTTTCAGTGTGGTCAGATCGGACATAAGAGGCAGGATTGTAACCAGAACTCCTGTTTCATTTGTTAAAGAAGCTGGCAGTAAGGGTAACGCCCTGGAGCACATACCGGGCTCAGGACGGTGCGGTGTGTTTTAAGGCCGCACTTGAACGGGCAAAGGGGAAAGCTCAGTAATTCGGCTCCTCCAGTGCAATCTAGAGAGATCCAGGACAGCTGATAGTCTGCTTGACCGGCTGGCCCAAGAACATGGTGCCGACGCGCTCTTAGTGAGCGAGCAGTATCGAATTAGGGGACCCTTCGGTGTGGTTTCCCGACACACTCCATACTGCTGCTTTCTGGGTGCGGAATCCACAAGAAGTTTTGATGCGGAGCCATGGACAAGGCCGAGGATTCGTCTGGGCAAGGTGTAGGGACGTTACAATTTTTTAGTTGCTACCTCACCCCCAACGAGGCCATCCAGGACTTCCGCGATAAGATCGACTGCTTGGAAGAGAGCGTGATTGGCACCAGTGGACATGTCATCGTTGGTGGGGACTTCAACGCAAGGGCTGTCGAGTGGGGAATGTCTCTCACCAATTCCCGGGGGAAGTACATCCTGGACTTTGCTGCCAGGGCTGGACTCATTGTTATCAACGAGGGCAATTACGCCTACTTTCCAGCTCCCCGGGCAAAGAGGCACGATCCCCGACATAACCCTTGCGTCTGAGTCACTCTTGCCGCGGATCTCACACTGGATGGTGCTTGATGATTACACTGCCAGTGATCATCAGTATATCTTGTTTGATGTAACGGACGGCCTGCGAAGAACCTCTGCACCTCGAGAAGTACCGCTCCAGTGGAATACTAAGAATCTGGACGCGGGAAAGTTTCACCGATGTCATCTTACGGGCAACAACGCGGGAAACTGCGGTGCACGGTGGGGCTTGCACCGAGGACATTGGTTTCGTCAGTGATGGGGACTAATAACCTCGGCCTGCGATAAGTCCATGCCACGCAGGGAGAATAAGGTGCAACAAGCAACCCGTTTATTGGTGGACAGACAAGATTGCGGATCTCCTAGAGCATGTTTAAGAACCAGAAGAGTTGCCATGAGAGCTAGAAATCCCGCAGACCGAGGTCGCGTAAGACGGAGGCCTATAAGGCTGTAAGAAAGACTCTCCGCCGGGCTATCAACCGGAGCAAGCATGACTGCTGGCGGAAAACTCAGGGAGGACGTCGATTCCGATCCATGGGGTCTGGGGTACAAGATTGTAACCCGAAAGATTGGCGCACGATCACCTCCATCCGTTCATGGACGGCGCCACCATGGAGAAGGTTGTCCAGTCCCTGTTTCCAACTCATCCGCCGAGGCAAGAAGTCATATTCGATAGGGTGGAGGACATCCCGCTTTTCAGTAATGAGGAGCTGGAGACAGCTGTCCTCTCCCTGAAGAACAACAAGGCTCCTGGTCCAGATGGGATTACGAGTGAAGCTCTTAAACAAGTTTTCCAAGTCAATCCAAGGATTCTATTAAATATGTATAATGCCTGCCTTTCTGAAGCGGTGTTCCCGTCCCGGTGGAAAAGAGCCAGGCTTGTACTAATTAACAAGGGGGAAAAGGTTGACCCTGACCTGCCTTCGTCCTACAGGCCTTTGCGTATGTTGGACACAGCAGGGAAACTTTTTGAGAAGTTGATCCGCTCCCGACTGACATTAGCCGTGGAAAGCTGTCGGGGATTTGTGCCCCCACCAGTACGGCTTCAGGAAGGGGCGGTCAAACCATTGACGCAATTGAAGAGGTCCGGAGAGCAGTTCAGATGGCTGAGGAGTCATAGTCGGTACTCTCGTCGAGTTGTGCTTCTTGTTACGCTTGATGTCAAGAATGCTTTCAATTCGGCGAGATGGGCTGATATGTTGGATGCATTGCGGAACACCTTTCGCATTCCCAGCGTACCTGCTCAGGCTCATCGAAGACTATCTTCGGGCCCGACTCCTTATATACGACACTAAAGAAGGGACGCGGACAATGAATGTGACCTCCGGCGCCGCACAGGGCTCAATCCTGGGTCCGGATCTCTGGAATGTCTCCTATGACAGCCTTCTGAGGTCCGAGATGCCGGATGAGACAGTTTTAGTTGGGTACGCCGATGACGTCGCAGCACTGATTGCCGCACGCAACGTTGAGCTGGCCCAGCTGAAGCTGAACCAAGTCATGCGCGTCGTGAACAACTGGATGGAGGATCGCGGGCTATCTCTTGCTTTGGCTAAGACAGAGATTGTTAATCTTGACTAAGAAGAGGATTGACACTGTCGTTCCACTTCGCGTGGGTGGGGTGACTGTCCAATCTACTCGTGCCGCCAAGTACCTTGGGGTTATGGTGGGACAATAAGCTGACCTGGAGAGACCAAATCTTCCGTACTGCGGACAAGGCCGCTAAGGTAGTGCAATCCCTTAGTAGGCTAATGGCCAACGTCGGTGGTCCCAGGTCTAGCCGAAGACGGCTCCTCATGTCTGCAGTCCAGTCCGTCCTCCTGTACGGAGCTGAGGTGTGGGCAGATGCTTTAAATAAGGAGGTGTATCGGATGCGGCTTGCTCGGGTGCAGCGAACAAGCAGCTCTCAGAGTCGCATCAGCATATCGTACAGTTTCTGAGCCTGCCGTCCTGGTGATTGCTGGAGTCATCCCGGTCAAACTTCTGGCTGAAGAGAGGAAAGCAATATACCAGCGAAAAGGCGAGATCGGCAAGGAACGTGCCACATCAGAAGAGCGCACCCGCACCTACCGGCAATGGCAGGAGTTGTGGGATCAAGAGACCCGAGGACGTTGGACAGCACGGCTGACACCGATGGTCCAGCTCTGGGTGAAACGGCGACATGGTGAGGTGGACTATTACCTCACCCAGTTTCTCACCGGTCATGGATATTTTCAGTCCTACCTTTTCTTGATGCGAAAGACCGGTTCACCGGACTGCATTTATTGCCCGGGTGTTCCCGATGATGCGGAGCATACATTCTTCGCTGCCCACATTGGGAAAGGCCCCGCCTTGAGGCAACACGCACTCTGGGTGTTTTTTCGGTGGACTCTGTCTGTCAAGTGATGCTGGAGGGTCAGGACAACTGGAAACTGTGTGTCTCATTTTGTCCAGGGTATTTCTCCGCGCTAAAAAGATGGATCTAGACCTAAATGCGGTTTAGACCTTTGACTTTCTGATGGCTGGATAGGCGCAGGCTGAGTGCTTAGGTAAATTCAGACCTAACCTGAAGTGATGTGACAAACAGTTTCCGGGTTGGGATCCTGAAGTATAGAGGAGGTTTTTAGTGGGTTAGTTTACCACCTTGTGAGAGTCCCACACTACAGGCTGGCCACCTGTGTGCGTAAATGCATTTTCCTTCCTCTCCCTAAAAAAAAAAAAAAATAAAATATCCACAGCACAGTCATATATTGAAATCTGTCCATGGTGTCTGAACACAATATCATTAATAGTGGTAAGTGACTTTTGAAACTTAACAAAATAATGACTTTGCAGTTAACTTTGTGAATCACATTAAATAAGCAACCTAACATACTAAATAAATATAACATAACAAATAATAAATAGTATATAAATAAAAAATAATAATATACAAATACTATATAACAAATAAATACCATGTAACAATTAAATATTATATAACAAATAAATACTATGTAACAATTAAATACTATATAACAAATAAATACTATACAAACAATTAAATACTATATAAACAAATAAATACTATGTAACAATTTAATACTATATAAAAAAATAACTATAATATATAAATAAATATAATAAAATGCCTGCAATTACATTTCTTATTTCACTTCTTGACTAATCCAAGTAAAATCCTTAGCTGTATCATGTTTAATCTTCATTACTAAAATAATTCTAAATCCAGGTTATTGGATAGTATAAAAAGGGTTATTTTCATTCTTGGTTTTAAAAATTAATAAACGCGCTTTTTTGAAAGTGTAGTAAAAAACGCCGTCCTTATTATAAACAAGTGCCGTAAAATTTTAAATGGGAGTAGAGTATTGTCCCGTTGCATTCTAGTAATACATACATAAATTTGTGAAAATTCATGTTCCCAGTTGTAAAAATTAAAAAACATGTTTACTGGTAGAATTTGTTGATTTGGGCCAATGGGCCATCGCCACTTGTGATGTCTCTGCCTCAATCGCCACCCCAGTGATAAATTGTTTGCATAAATGAAAAACATTGTCGGATTTAATGTCCATATGGCGGTGAACAATTGGCACTTATTCCTTTACAAAATGTCGTTGCAATGGGTCTGTAAAATGACGGAAAAATGAAAGAAAAAAATTCGTATTATAAGTTTAATTAAATGTAATAATATTTTACTGAGATTTTTTTTTTTTTAGTGTATCCGATCCAAAACCTCACCAATAAATCAACTCGTAAAACAACAGATTTTCAACTTACAGTCACAACAACACACTACACACATCAACCACACACAACACACACACACACACAACCACACACACACACACACACACAGGCATTATATTGTTATGTACATAAAATACAAGACTAAGATATTTTGTGATTCGTTTTTAATTTATAAAAACACTTTTAACAATTATAACAATCAAGTCTAGAATAACAAAGTAGATATCACGTTTTCACGTTCTGTTAAAAATTCTCTTTCGCGCAATCCTCTATCCAAAACAAAGAATTTAAAAAGTATTTAAATAAAAAAGTTTTGTTTTATTTCCATTGCTTGTATAACGAAATAGCTTATAAATTTCATTACATAATTTCCAAGCCTATGTTGATTTTCAAAACTGCTAATGATATGTATCAGTTTTATCTACAGAGATGTGGAAGGGGCTGAGCTTTAATTCTGTCACTGGCTGAAGGGAAAAGGCTCAACCAATGCCCAGAGACAATAATGTTTGTACTTGTCATTGACTGCTACGTGAACATTTTAAATTAAATTATGAAAGTATTAATCGGCAATTATTCCAGTTTTAACTAAAGAGAGTCGCTTACGTATTAGTTTTGAAATAACACTTTTTAAATAGGTGGACTTAGGTAAGTATATTCATTTTTTATTTAAAAACACAATTCAGTTTTTTAAATTTAAATTAAGCATTTCTTCTAACGGAATTTATAAGTAATTGCACCACGATAGAGCCTTAGTCATTAAGCACAACAATGATAAAAAAACTACACGATCAGCCACATAAAGGGAGAGTATTTTATTTATCCTGGAAAGGAGGAAAAACGCCTGAGCTTGTTTTACTTACATTGTGCCCCACATCTCCTTTTAGTTCCATTCCATTCACCTTTCAACAAAAACTTTCTTATCCCACTTTCAAATGTTTTTTTTTCTTTATAGATTAGGAAAATTTATTCATTCGTGAAAAAAAATAAACCAGCCACAACTTAATGAAGAGATCAAGGCCGTCAAAGTGCTAATTTTAAATAACGTATTAATTATTTATACTTTTGGACTTGTTGCTTTGTAAAAAAAGATTTGTTAAACCTATCTAACAAATCTGAAATTTAACAATATTATTTCATTCGCATAATTCGTTTCAAGTGGTATTTCTACTCCATATGTTACAATAAAAACGATGCCTTCTAAAATTTAAAACAGTAAAATTTAATTAAGTAATAAGGCTAGTTACGATCTATAAACAAAATAACTCCAAATGAATCCAAGTATAATTGGAACACATATGTCACTAATCTCTTAAACACAAGAAGAGCGGGAAAGCTGATAAATGGCCAAAGGATCGATGGAACACTTATGGTGTCAAAAGGAAGGGTGACGTCACGCACCCTCGCCCAACCTTACAGCATAACCTCTTCTCAGCCTCAGTGCTGCCGTCCAGCTCAGTTTTATACATGGATACTTATTAAATACTCACATTATCGTTTTCTATACTTATAGATTTCAATATGAGAAATGAAGTATTTATTATACATCCCAAGTAGCCTACATTATGTAGATAAACACGTTTGCATTGTGAGAGTCCCCATTTTCAACGTATTTAGGACACATAATTAAAAGTGAAACTCTTGTATGTATACAAAATTTGTTAGATACTTCATTTCATGGCGAACGTAACCAAGGTTACGACATTGTAAAAATTATTTAAATGTTGTAATAACATTTTAATATAAACCAAATGTGTTTCAAAAGAAAGTACTTTAAAATTAGCAGTCCAATACAAATAAAGAGGTACACAATCAAAACAGCGTAAGTTATATTGGTTATTATTCGTTTTTTTCATTGGAAATACAAGATGCCCACAAACTTTCAAAGAAAATTAAAAAACTCCACTTTGAGTAAATAATTTCTTACTTATTTGTTGTAATTAGGAAAACTGATGATCTATAAACTGTTTAGCATTTTAGCTACACAAATAAAGGATGGTAAGAATGGTATATAAATGTTATCAGGGCAAGTAACAGTTATTTTACTATAATTAAGTCGTACAAAATTGTCGTGTAACCGGTACCTTTTCCCATGAATACAGCATGACCGTATGATATTGCTAATTATATAAAACACAAGTGTGTCTTAACCAAACAACTTCTCATAGCTAGCTGTTTATTGATTTTACTATAATCTAGTTTAAGGTCTCTTTAATTTATGTATCTTTTATATTTGCTTTTCAACAATTGTGAAATAAAGGCAGCAGATTTATTGTGAATAAACTACAGCTTCTTGTGAATTTTCTTGAACTTCTGTACAGGGTTATATATATTAAATAATAAATAGTAATTAGGCCCTTTAGAGTTATTTATTAGTGAATAGTTTGTAATTTTTTATTCCATTGGTGTGCTAATGATATGGAGTCAATGGCGTAAACCGTTTTGATTGTTTAATTTTTCAAAAGTTAATGCCCGACCCTTATTTTGTTACATTACCATGAATTACTTTCTTTGTGGTCACTGTTTCCCCAATAAATACAATATAAAATAACATTCCTTTTTCTAGACTTTTTTATTCAATCCTCGTTCTTTGACAAACTGGGCATTCTTAACCGAGTGTAAGGTTCACCTTATAATAAAATAATCCCAAAGCAGATGTTATTAAATGTTGGTTCCAGGAAGAGACTACAATAAGACCTTTTACCCAACGAACACGCTTAAGAGAGATGTCCTTTCCGTCTGAAAATTTATGCTTCATAAAAATGATTTAAAATATGTGCATACATAAATTCTTTCTACACTATATTGTACTTAATTGTTTCTTCAATAAGATATTTAAATTTACTATTTTACATTTTTATTTTTCTTGACTTGCATAAATATTTTAATAAGTAAAATAAGTTACAATTAACATACTGATTAAAAGCTCGCGAGGGACTGGCTCAGAAGACTGAACGTCCAACCTGAATGATATCAGTTTTCTAATTCAGCCACGCAAAGAAAATGTCTAATAAGCGTCGATGATGATTGTTTTATAAATTATTTATAAATCACTAAATTAAATTATAATTTATAATATATATAAATTATAATTTAATATGCATGGTTTACGATTACTCCGACACCTCGGATTTTTTATTTAATATTACAAATAGTATCGGTTTTAGAACTTAATTGTGACTCGGTAATTTTGTCCATCGCTCCATGGGATGTCCTCTTTATCACCCGTCCCCACGAAACAAAAGTTTTCATACATTTGACCATTATCGATTTTGTGCTGAAGGATGTGGGACATTTCTGCACACCTCGTTAATTTAAAAGTGTTAATCGGTGTAACTCCTAATATGCCAAAAACCTTGTAGTTTTACTTCGAGGGAAAGGATTCACGTTTCTAGGAAAGGACTAGAATAGAACCTAATTACACATTTGGCATAATATAGACATACGCGCAATATTTCCGAAAGTATACCGTATGCTGGCCAATATTTTTTTAATCTGCCAGCTTTTTTAAAATAAAGATGTTTATTTTATTGATGTATATACATACACACATTTTATATATATATATATATATATCATATATATATATTATATATATTATCATATATTATATAATTATAAACATATATTATCACACACACATGTAATATATATATTGTAGTTTTAGTGTCCCTATTCTATTATACCGTCTCGTCATGAATATTTTTTTTTACACTCTCAAAATTCTGGTAAACGACCTGCTATTCCAAATGATCTTTTTGAGATGTCCAGTTGCGTCACTTGAATAGACAAGAAGTAAGAAAGTTACATTTACTTAGAATTGGTGTTATACTGAACGTCATCAAGTTCTGCAGTTACAGATGAAAGGCGAAGAGTCCTTATATACTTATAAATAACGAGTTATTCTCATTAGGGAATTATCAAGAAAAATATACCTGACAATGACCACCAGAATAGAAAAAGGACACCTGTTACTTGCAGGAAATGTTGGTTGTATATTATCAGGACACAATATTTGTACCACTATCATAGTCTCGAGGTAAATCTACACCGTGTTACATACAATTCCAATAAGTACTAAGCGAAAACTACTCTATATTTGCGCTTATACTCGGCTAAATCAATGATAGTTACTACGGAGAGACACAATTATCAGGTGGTGGAAGTAATTATAATTAAGTTTGACAACATAAGGAGTTAAGTTAATTTACATTGACACTCAAG
>NW_025784818.1:0-24144 GCF_021130785.1 Homalodisca vitripennis
AAAATAGAGATAGATATTTAAATACCTCATTAAATCATATGTATTCAATAAGAACAGTGCAAAGGATTTACCCAAACTTAGACAATGCAGTAGATAATTATAAGAGGTAGTAAAATTAATGAAAATTAGTATTAATTTCGGATTCTAAACCACTCAATATATACATAAATAGACACTGTATTTCACCTAGCAACACAATGTCGGATTTAATGATCGACAGTAAATCTGTTTCCTCGTATATATTTTCAGAAGAACATGGGGAATTTGGGTTGAAAGTGTCGTATGTATGAGGCAATAGGGTCACATCAAGTCGATGGTAACAAACTGTTTTACTAGAACGAAATCAATTTTCCACGTTGTCCCCGGAACACTCCCAAGAGTAAATTTTCAATTGAGTCAATGTCCTCTTAGAGATTTACTTTTCAACTCTGCTCTGGAGATCTGCATCAATGAAAGCACTGATTATAGAAAACTAATTAAACTTATCTATCCTCCATAAATTCAAAGTAAAATATTAGTATGGGTAAACACAACATTTTGGCTTCATCAATATAAAAATATTCAACATTATGAGTTGAAGTTTTCCCCTATCAACATGTTACAACGTAGGAGTACGACACACGACTTATAGCGTAACAGGACATTTTGATTAGTATGCTTCCAGTTTATAGAGTTTTTTTAATTTGTTACGATTATATGAACATGAAAATATTAGTCGAAACTCATAACGCATGTGCAATATAACATTTATAGATGAAACCAGAAACAACGGAAGAATGTGAAACTTTCTTTCGACTTACCTAGACATCATATTTTAATTCTGGGTTAAATTGTAATAAGCATTAGACCTTAAATAATAAATGACACACACCATAATAATGCAAGTTTTAGGATATACTGTTGAAACCTAAAACTTTATACACAACATTTCTATCCTGCAACATCATAATTAAAAAATATTTAAAAATTTTGTTAATATTTTATATATCTTATGGTTATCGTATCAGATCAAAGTCGTTAAAAGAACATTATACGTTTTCAAACAAAACTATACTATTCTTAAACCTACACATACTGCGATGTTTTAAATAGTGCTAAATTTAATTATTCATATGTTTAATTTAATTCAATAAGAAATAACCAGTGCCCTTATTTTTAGATTGGTTACCCTTAGCTTCAACGGTTATTCAATAATAAATGTTTTTTATTCAAATAAAATAACTAGTTTCCAATCCTCTGGTCATACTGCGTGAAAATATTCACGAATTTTAAATGTCTTCTACAATAGGAATTCAGAGAAGGACTCTAGAACACATTTACGAGATGTGTAGTGGGTACCACAGCGTTGTCTCCATTTGTTGATTACACTTTACTTGTTACTTGACTGCAGAAACCGTTATTGTATGTTCTCTGCACTAAAAATATGGCTGAATACAAATATTGTACCTAAGTTACATATTATTTATGATATGATATATCTAGAAACAACTAGTGTATGCATTAAGCATTCGACTCGAGTTTCATAAAACTGTTGTCCTTCATTATATAATTTCATTATTTTGCACATACTTAACTTTATTTTTTACAGTGTTTTAGCACCTGAAGAGGGTATAGCTCCAATTCTCGAAACGTTGTTTTCTATCTTTGTAGCTTTAGTGATGCAAATGTCTGTAAACCTGTTATCCTTTCCAATAATATATTGCCAATAATAAATGTTACCCAATATATTTCCATTAAATATCCATATAGAGAGAAAACTTTTCAATAGTTATGAAAGACTAACTGATTATAAACTCAAATTAAGCAATCTTATGAAAACAAGTTTCTTAATGAATACTTATATTATGAAACTTCCTCAAATTATATATTTATCTAATGTTGGACATATCACATTGATAAGTTTGAAAATACTTGCAAAGATAGCATAGTAAAATTAACTCATTGAAAGTTAAACAAACTTTACTCGGATAATTAATAATCAATCCTCTACAGGCGTTTAATATATATATGGTAATACTATTATGTACTGACAGATAAGTAGAAATTTTTGCGTTTCTATTACATCTGGATCGACGTGCAGTAATTTTAACTAAAAGCTGAAATGGATATCTAAATATGTTTGTAAAAGAAATGGATTATTTACTCAAATAATGAACTCTAATTGCATACTGAAAATTGCAGTGAATTCATAGAATGGAATCCAGCAGGCACATGCTCTAATTTGTAAATGTATCATCACTGTGTATTAACCCCAATTTTGAATTCAGTATTCTAACAAATACCTCGCATGAAAATAAAATATATTATTTTAGAAGCCTTGCAAATGTATCATGACTATAAGTACGAAATTAAAAATATTGGTCATGATTTACAGAAGTATTGAATCGCACAATTAAATTTTTTTAGTATATTTGATAAATAACTGTCACTACTTGTTTAAATTACAATAATAATATAGAAGAATTATTTGTAATTGTTTATTGTTGTATTAAATACTCAATTGAAAATATTACAGACAATAATTATGAAAAGAAAATATTGGAAAATTACAGATATCTTATCTATTGTTAAAATTTAATGTCAAAAAAAGTTTCCACTTAATGTGTCTTTAAGTTTTTAAAGGATATGAAAGCTACCCCCCCAATTCCCATTTCGGAGAAAGAAATGGGGCAAAGTTGTAACAGTGAAAATGTTCATTTGTTCCATCCTTCCATCCTTTATCCATTCCAAAAAGTATAACAGAGTGTATACGTAAAGCTCCCAATGTATATTTATGCAGGGCCTGTTGATTAAGGTTTATGATTTTAATCTAAAACATATTACATATTTATATATATAAGGAACTAATATTATGCATATGCATTCCCATATCCCTTATATAGGTTTTATGTTATTGTGTAGGTACCAAAAGTTTAGGGAAATTTAATTTTAATATATACAATTATTTTAGCCTGAAACATATTTTTTTTTTTTTTTTCTAAAACAAATCCTTAAAGGATAAATGTTCTTTAATATAGGCCCTTTACATTGGCCAAATATTAATTAAAAATATTACGCGCGATAGAGACGATGGCCGTGGAATGAAAGACTGCAATTATTTAAAAAAATCTCCATACCAGTGTTCAAATTAAAAAGAACTAACGGTTATTTTGTAAAAAGTGTGTTGAAATTTTTTGAGTTTTTAAAATATTATAGAGTATAGACAATTACCTACTTTCAAAAACTAAAATTATATAGCAAATTTCTTAAGCAAATATTATATTTGTAAAACATGCTAAAAGCTTTTAATTATAATATCATTGTTATCTAAATTAGTGTATAAAAACTAATAATAATTATTTATATAATCACGGTTTCCCAATTTTTATATAACATCTTGAGTCTTTAAAACTTAGTATATCTTTTTCATTTTAGTTCTTAACAAAGTAATCAGGCTAAAAAAATACTGTTTAGTTTGGTAATGGCATTGAAGCACGAAAAACTTTTTAGCGTGTTTAAAGAGAAAACTTAGTTTTATTGATCTTAAAATTAAGTTCGCTTTCTGGAGGTGCAAAAGTTCAAAGTTCGAGGAAAATTATTATAATGTAAACAATAAATACGCAGCTTAGGAGGCGCTTAAGGCTCTCCGTTCGTAGATATTAATTTTAAATTAACGGCCTTATTGAAAACTTGGATTGAACCTTCAGCAGTTAATTACATGCAAACAAGGCTTAGAAAACTCACTGTTTAAATATTCACAGAATATTTCAACAAACAATTTTTTCAGTTTAAAAAAATATTTTTACAGTTCTGCAAAGGAACTTGCCAACTTATTTAAAAAATATTTCAATTGTGTGTGAATAAACAATTTTTTTGTAAACCAACAGTTCCATTGGGTGGACTTTTATAACATGTCCCTATCAAAAACTCATTAATAGGCATGTTTCGATTCGATCTTATATAAATAAAATAAATAATCCTTTATTTTGCCAAAAAACAAGTACAAAACAGTACATTTTCATATTACAAGTACACAACACAGTAGTTTTTTACAATACCATGAGTTCAAAATATAACAATAAAAAGGTAGAATAAAATTAACACAATAACAATATAAAATACAATATAAGGCAAAATAAAATAGGAATCCCCCTAGGCAAAGCCTGAGCTGGGAAATCTCCATCACTTGTTTTAAACAGAAAAGAATGAAAACGGCTAGCAGCGACGAACGTAACACATAGTTTAAAAATTATGTATGAAAAAGAGATTGATTAAAAAACATCAACTGTGCCATTGTAATGGAAATTATTTCTTTGTAACTCCTTCAATGGTTAAAAATCTCCTTCACCAACATACCAAGATAATTATATTTACAATTCAAAAGAAAATAAAAAGACACTAAAGAAGATAGTGACAAATACCAGTAAGCAAAACAAATAGATGTACCAAAAAACACATAGGAAATATTCCAGGCAAAGAAGTAAAGTGGCAAGACGATTCAAAATGTTCAACGACTCAAACCTACTTTACTATTTTTAATATTTTTTATTCGACAGCTTCTTGTTCCAAAAAAGCCATTTTTTCAATTGTTTCATAAAACTCTCTCTGTTGTTGTGAAAGTCGCCAATTTGTATAACTAATTTATGTTAAATAATCGTGGTGCAAAACTACTGTAAAAATATTTGATGTATAATTTAAAATTTGATTTAGGGGCACACTAACTACTTGGTGACCGCAACTAATGATTGTAACTAGGCTGTCTTGTTATTGAAAAAGCAGAGCTTCTAATGTAAAACATTTTTAGGACTTTAAACAATGTTATATTAAATACCGTTAGAGGGAAGAAAATTTTCATCCTCAACAAACAGTGAGCCAAGCATGTTCAAACCTTGTCTTTTTATTCGAAAAATAAGTCTGATGAATCTTTTTTGAAAAATTTACTATCAGGAATATAAGGTAGTACTGTATGTCCCACCACCCCAGCATGATGATACCATAAGCTTATTCCTGGATCCTACAAGAGCGTGTTATTACATTGACTAAAATTTTGTTTAGACCCACACAAACTGATTTAAAATAGGTAAAACTTTTTCAAACTGAAAATAAAGCTCTTTTTTTTAATTTTGAAATATGGTTTTTCCAGGTAAGAATTGGATAATAAATGATTAAACTCTAAATATTTTCATATTATTGACTTGCTGTAAATTCCAAACAGTCACAATCAGGAACAAGCGGAACACTAAGGCATTTAGTTTTCATGAAATTTAAGTGGGAAAATTAAATTTGGAGTCGAATCTCAGACTGAATAACATGAACTTAGTTTATTTTCGCTTAATATCAATTAAGAGTTTTTGTCCAAACCATAACCTTAGGAAAAATAAATCTTTTTGACATTGCATTTGGTAAAGCGAATTTAAGTCATGGTTTGATATAAACAAAAGCAGTTGTCATCGGCAAACGCAACCAATTTACCATTAAACACATAACATTACAAGAAGATCATTGACATAAATTAAAAAAAAGTATTGGTCCCAAAACAGAACCCTGGCGGAAACACCAAATTCAATTTTCCCTGGATCTCCCATGACGCCACCAAATGTTTACCCTTGTGTTCTTCTCCCCGTGAGATAAACTAGGAAAACCAGTCCAAGTGGTAAACCTCTGAATACCAGCCAGCCATAACTTATGAAAGTAAAAATTTTCGATGATCAATCGTGTCGAAAGCTTATTGTTAATATCAATGAACAATGCAGATTACCTTTTTTAACTAATTATTAATTGGCTCGTAAACTGAATTCCATGAAATGAAAAGTAAGGCATCCTCAGTAGACATAACATTGAACAATTTTATTTCAATGAATATTAAAAAAGGTATTTTGATTGAACACGCCCCTCTTGTTTGTAAAAGAGTCACAAAAGAGAAGGCTACCCTTTGGAGAAATGAATGAAAATAATTAAGGAAATACAAAAATTAAAAATAAACTTGCATAGGAAAAATATTGGAAGTACCAGAACTAATGGAAGTACTGGGAACTGTACAAAAGAGGCACGAAATAAATTGAAACCCTGATGATATGGGAAAGCAACAAAAAAGTCATATTATCATCTGACAAAAATTAATCATTCTTCACAAGTAACCCAAAAGATTTCTGGACGATGCCTCAAGAAATGTAATGTAGTTGGAATATTCTACCAATAACTGTTTTAACCTCATAATTTGAATATAAATGTATAATTAACAGATACTTTGTTTGAGATGCGGCCAGTGCAAATGAGGTTAGCCGAAGAAAAAGTAAATTTATTTGAACTTCGAACACAAGGTCAAATAAATGATGACGTTAATTTTAAACTTCCATGCAGTCCACTGACAAGGGATGTGAAATCAGCAATGGAACCGAAATAAAAACCAGAGCAGCGGGCAGCAGATGAAATTACTATTCAGTTGATTAAAGCCGTGAGGTTCCATATGCATTAACTAGGTGCCATTCACACCATTTGATAAATAGAGTCCTTGTCTGTAAGGCATGTTTCCAACAAAGATGGAAAGAAAGTATAGTTCATCCCTACCACTAATGGTACCCAACCCCTCATAGTGTTAATCAACTAGGTAGGCCAATTATCGATTTTAACCCACCAGCGATGTCCAAAATATTGGAGGGAAAATTGTTACTAAGCAATCTGATGAAGCACATGGATGAGATAAGAACCATTCTTCCTAAAACCACAATCTGGCTTCAGACATAAATCATAGTACTTGCACTGCCCTGATGAACTTATTATTCAGAATTTGATTTGGACTCTAAAGACAGTGTGGAAAAAATACAAACGTTCCATTGTTATTGGTTGGATTATTCGCAGGCATTTGACATCAATTAGTACACAAAATGTTGTTGGCCCAAGATGCACTATTACAGTCTTATGGAAGAAAACGAGCTTATTGAGTGGGTTGAAATGAAGGTACTTATCTTGGAGGACAAGAAGGCCAGGTGACAAGGGTATTTGAGGGCGAGACATCTGCATCTCTAATTAGGGAGCGAGAGGGTGTGCCTCAGGGAAGTTGTCTTTGGTCCTGTACTGTTTAACCTGTACACCTCTCGACTTTCCACAAAGTGTATTTAAACACTGTACGGGCTCCCCATTATGTATAGCTGGATGACCTGGCCGCAGTTGCATTTGTCCTATGACCCTATGCTCAGTTCAGGTGGCCTTTTGCCCATATAAAACTCTGGAATACTTGAAAACATCAGTAAATGGGTCCTGGTAGACAAATGGGTTTAAAGCTCAATGTTGGCAAAGTGCACTGTCCTTCATACTATACCACAACAACATCAAGTACAGGCCTTGACAGACAGAGTGGTGTGGGGATATTGCTCCTTGATGGGGAGTTTTTGACCTTGAGTGGACAGGGTTGAAAAAACGCTCTGGCATTCATGCTGTGATAGCGAATTTAACATTTCTCTTCTCTGAACACGATCAACTTATGTCATAACAAAACGTGGCCACTTGGCAGAATATTAAGAGGTCTATACAGATTCAGATCTCTACTGCCGGAATTAGCGAAGCTTTCAGCTTATGCAGTCGAATGGTTTTTTCCGATCATTTATTACTGCTATCCAGTCCTATGGTAACCAAGCATCTCGCGGGGGGGACGTAGAAACGTATTCAGAGGACTTCAAAACTCTGCGGTGCGTTTCATTTTCAACTTGAAACGTTTTGGATCACGTGTCCCCCCTTTCGTGAGGATGCTGCCAGGGCATGCTACCAGTGGAGGTCCGTCTGCAGGATGTTGACTTGCCACATTGGTCCACAAATGGTCCTATCACACCAGGAGCCGCCAAAGAGTTACCTGGAGCTGAGCGGTTGTTGTTCCGGGTAGGGGGTCTCGCAACGCCAGTACCCCGCCATGGCTACCTTCTTGACTTTCCGAAAAGTCAGGCATGAAGTCGGGAGGAAAAGTGTTTTCGTATTCGGTCTTCGTGGCCTAAATTGTACCCTAATGAACGCTACCCCCCTTACGCCTTAAGCACCATACAGTTGCAATTCTTTTAAATTTAAAACTTAAGGACTACATATGTGGTGATAAATAACGTCTATTTTAAATTGTTAGTTGTATAAGTTTTAGTATTTTAGTATAATCCAATGTTTGTTGCTTTTAGTTTTTAATCACACAGTTCTTTGTGTATATTTAGGTATTTAAGGCCATTTAAATGACTTGAGGTTGTTCTGCAAAAACAGTGTATGTACTGAGAAACGCCTTGTAAATAAAGGCATATTTGATTTGATTATGATTTGATTTGACATACCACTTCTCGAAACCCAAACTGATTATTACTAAAGAATTTGTTTTTATTAAGAAATGAAATGTAACTGCCTTTTTAACAAAGCCTTTTCTAAAAAATATTTTTGAAAAAAACTTGACGAGCAAAGAAATTGGTCGGTAACAGTTTGCGGGGCTGTTGTAGGCGTAGCTCCCAAGTTTGAATAATGATGTGGAACTCACTACCTATTGGCACTTATTTAAGCATCCTGCTAGGAACATTCCCCTGTCAATAAGACTGGAAGTTATAGAGATATTTTTAATATCGGCAAATAATTACTTGGAGCTATTTTTTTTTTATCATCGTTGGACTGACCTTGTTCAAACTCCTGGTGATTTGTTGTATTTTTTCAGACTAGAAATAAAATGAAAGAAACAATCCTCACTTAAAATAGGTTGCATAAAAAAAGATTTAAGATAATGCGACTTGATTGAATACCGTTGTCCCGAAAACCGTGTGACTAGGTGTTTTTTTTTGGTTTTGCTTTTGGGGCGCGGTATAGATCTCGACTTTGATCTATTTGCAACTCTCAATTTCCGAGTGTGCTAATTAAAAAATGTGAATTGAATTCAATTGGTGTGGCGATTAAGTTTTAGGTTCGTGTATAATACAAGATTCCACCAACGACCTCCCTTATTACAGTATTTTTTGTATTTTCACCAATTAGTTCGTTAAAACTATTTTCCATTTGTTACTTAAACATCACTTGATCTGAACCCTCAAACCTATCTCTTAAAAAATGACTCCTATTGAACTTTTTAATCTAAATTTAATTGGATTTCGAAAATTAGTTGTAATACTGTTTAAAGTTTTAACATTATTCTGGATTTTTCATCAATAACTTGTAAATTTTTTTTTCTCTTTTTGAAGCTTAAATGATAGCTTGTACAGTAGTCCAGAGGTTTTAATCTTATGCACCGGGTGTTTTACATTTATTTGAACGTACATCAAACTTGCCATTTTACCTATACTTAGTTCTAATACATTCAATATAAGCATTGGCAAAGCATCAGACACAGTATTTTTTTCATTATGTACACAAGGCCCAATCTACATTAATAAGGTTCAGCGCAGTAAGTTTGTTCCAAATCAATCTTGCTATGTAGTACTCTTCAGTATCATTTTAATTATTGGATTGCAAAAAGTGAATTGAAAACAGAACAGTTAGAATGATCCATTAAATTATAATGGGAAATACACTTAGCTTTTGAAGTCAAACTGAAGATTGCCCTTGTTAACAAGAACCTGTACAAAAACATGATCTAAACATGATTGACTGAGCATTTCCTTTTAAGTTCTAGTGGGTTTTCATTAACTAAAATTTAACATTCACCTTGTGCCTCAATAAGGCTCAAATAATTATTCGCTCTCAGCTGACTGACTCAATTATATCTAAAGTTCATGTACCAATATCAAATCAAATCAAAATCAATTTTATTTTCAAAAGTTTGCAAATCAAGCACAGTACACATGAATATAAATGAAATTAGTCCCACATGGGGCCATAGAGGCTTGTAGGCGTGGTGACGAGTCCCAGTTTCTAGTTGCTGTGCACAGCGGTATCATACATAATAGTTTATCCTTAATAACAATATAAATTATTATTACATCTATTTTCAAAACAATTATTAAGTATGAAATCTGAAATAATCTGTGTAATTTGTAGGCCACAGACAACATTAATTATGCCACACATACCCAATAGGTCTAATGTAATTTCGATCTAAAAGATCATATAAAAAAAATAAGGTATGTTATATTTTGCTATAGTGCAAATAATTAAAATAGGAACAAAAATTAATTACTAACGATACTTAGTGTTAGAGTTTTGGTTTATTTGAGATGTTCAAATCCATCGGACGAGGCGAAATACGGCGCCAGACGGACGATCACAGCCATCGTAACAATAGTGAAAAAACAGTTTTGTTGCGTTGTAGTGAAGGTTAATGTTAGTCCAGTAAATAAAACGTGATCATATATTTTTAGTCTAGTATATAGATGAGAGCAGCGGAACTCAGCGTGTTTCAGCGCCGACCTCCCAACAGCCAATTAGAGACAAGATTTCTGTATGCGAGACAAGCGGGAAACCTGCAGGTCCCCTTAATGTGTTGCGGAATATTTCTGAGTAGGAAATTTGCGATGTTAATAAGGATTGGTGTACGATTATTACGAATTTTTACTACTTCGGAGGAACCTGCAAGCCCACGGCTAACCAGCCATTCCTTGTAAAATATCTATGTGTGACCAGGGGTGGTGACGATCTACCTGCCTGTGGCTTCTCGCGAAAGACCAGTAAAGCTTTTAATATATAGACCCCCTGCCGAGAATTGGATAACAATTGTGTCCCCCCCCCCCCCCCCCGTCCTTCTGTAAGTAAAGCACGCAGACTAGTCGGGTATCTGTTGTAGTTTTTTTGAACAGCTGACCTTAATGTAAACTAAAGTTTTGAAAGACAGTCATATAAATCGGATATAAAATAAGACCTGGCTAATGCCCCTCCCCTTATAGCTATAATACTCTCAAGTATGGTGTATGTTATGTTATATGTAGAGGGGCGCAATGTCTGATTGTGCAACTCAGGCGTAATAAATAGTTTTTGTAATTTCATTGGGATTTTAATAATTTCAGTTAATTGATGGAAAAAGAACGTAAAATCATTTTCCTTAGTTTAGATTTTAACATGTGGATGTGTGGTTCCCATTTTAATTTTGAATCCATGATGACTCCCAGGTACTTGGTACTGGTGCACCCTCTGTAACACCCGACAATCACAGGAGCCACTGTTCGTGTCACCGCAAGAGTGGAGTACCAATCCCATGTCCACAGGCGGCTCGCCCGCGCTGCGCAATGAGATCGGCATACATTTCGTTTTTGAAACATTCATGGTTAGAATATTTTCATCAAACCACCGTTTTACTAACGCCAATTCTCTCCGCAGCAACACGGTAGACCTCCTCCCACGATCTCCGCTCAAACAATATTGCAGTATCATCTGCAAACAGAAATTATCCTACCAGTAATCTCGAGTTTAACAATATTATTTATGTAAATTAAGAATAGAAGTGGACCAAGAGTGCTACCTTGGACTACACCGTAATCAACACTCATTGTGTCACTTAAATGATTGTTTATAGAGACTGTTTGGCGTACGTCCGCTCAAATAGCTTCTGAACCAGTTCAGCTCTAATCCGCGAACTCCAACACATTCTAATTTGCGAAAAAGCAGGTTTCTGTTTTATACTATCAAAAGCTTTTGCCAGATCAATGTAAAGAAGTAACACTTTATTATTGTTTATTTAAGGCATCTGTTATACATTTATTAATTGCGAATAGGGAGTCTGAAGTATTTTTGTTTTTGCGAAAGCCGTATTGGGACTCTGACAGAATATTATTATCTTCGAGGTATTTCTGTAATTGAGATTTTACACACTTCTCTAGTACTTTACTTAGCACACTTAGCAATGATATTGGCCTATAATTGTGCATGTCTGATTTACTATTGTTTTTGTAAATTGGGATTACTTTTGCAGATTTGAATAATTCTGGATAAACACCTGAAGATATACTGAGATTTTATTATATGTTTTAGAGGGGGACGCCAGCTTACTAATTTGTTGCTTGAGCAGGGCTACGGGGAGGCCAGAGGAACACTTGCTCTGAGCTTGTCAAACGTGTTTAGGAAAGCGTTACAGCTAGCATTTACTTCTTGTAAGCCGAGGACATGGTCCCACGTCTGAGCCGCTACCAGCCCATCCAACACCTTCATGTCCAAGTACGTTTGTTTGTGTCCAAACCGCGAGGAGAAGTAATTGGAAGACGTATCATAACAGTGACAGCATAGTGGTCGGTAATTCCTGTTTTTAAAATACCTGAAGTAATAAAGTCATAGTTATCATGTTTTAAGAAGATATGGTCAATACACGTCAAAGAATGAGCAGTAACCCGTGTTGGTTTGTTTATACAGTTAATTAGTCCAGCTTTGTACATTATATTTAGATAACTGTCTTGTTGAGCGTCGTTTATTGTACTATCTAAGATATCAATGTTTATATCACCAGTGAAATATGTAGGAAGTATTGTTTGCCAGTTTCGAGTAGTAAAGTTCTAGATCAGATAAGAATAATTGGCAGTCCATCGCAGGGCTGCGGTAGATAGCTAATATGTCAAAATGTCGGCCGTCAACGTCAAAGTCAAGTTGTAGTCCAGTCGCTTCCCCTAGTTTAATTTGTCGCGAGCCAGCCGCATAGATCTGTTCTCAAGTAGACCACCGTACCATCACATCTGTTCCAGTTGTCAGTCGTACAAAATAACCTCATATCCATCTATATTAGTTAGAGTCTTGTCTGAGTCAATCCACGATTCTGTAAACACAATGATATCATAAATAATGTTCAAACTTTGTATTAATATTAGTGCCTGGTCGATATGTTTATAATAACTACGTATATTTAGATTGAAATATTTTAAAACTTCTGTTTATCCCGTTATGGAAACATTCAGTCAGTTCAGTATGGCAGTCAAACTCCTCACAATAAACTTGTCCGTGGCCGTCAAGCGCAAGTAACACGTCCCTGTCCAACCTTAGCAACAACCCGTCCGTCCCGCCACGACCCCGCCGCGCCCAACAGCCGCACTGTTTAATTTTACAGACTCCTATGTTCACAATTTGATTACAATTTAATAAATATTATTGCCATTGAACTTTATAATAATTTTAAACATGACAGTTATAAAAGAATGTTCAACGATTTTAAAATAAGTAAGTTTTATCGTTTATCGCCGCCGCGACCCCCCGCCGCGCCAACAACCGCAACGTTTAGTTATACAGGCTTATATATACACAATTTAATTGTAATTACAATTTATAATAATTTTAAACGTAGCTGACTTAAAAAAGATGTATAAGAATAAAATAATATAAGTTATTTAACTATATCTTTCCGGTACCGTAGGTGTTTCTTTCGCTAATTTTTCTGTTATAAAACAATGATTAGTTACATCTCCGTTATTCCCATACCAACGTTAAAATCTTTTTCGAATAACTTATACCATTGTTTACCACTTCCTTGCTTCTGAATATTATATAGCCCTTTATCCTCAAACAAAGAACATACCTTGTACATAATTATTTCTAACGCCAAGCACACTCACATACAGACACACGTACCTACATACAGAACTATACACAAGTTGCATGGTATATTACAATTATCTACTGAAAAGTGTAAAACAGGTAGTGCTTATGTAACTAATCCTATGTAACTAAAATGTTAAATTTGACTTGCTAATTTTAAACATGCGGTAATAGAATTACAGAAATCGTACACATAGAGATAATCATATAAGAATCATCCTAATGCTGATTAATTAATTAATTACCATCACATTATTCAATGGTTTAATAACATTTTATTGATCTCCCTTACACACACATTCATTCTACAAACATTCATCTCCATTTATTGTTTACAATTATGTACAAGTTATAATATACGAACATAAGTATTTTTGTCTCATAATTACCACAATGAGAGTACACGGATTCATTGTTTGATTAAACCATTACTTGTCGTTACTTATGTAACCAAAAATAAAGAAAATAGGAAACACGTTAAACTAAAAACTGATAACACTAGAAGTACTAACCTACCCAAATTAGTACTATTGAAGTAAAAGAATCTGTCTGTTGCTTTAGATACTACTTAAATTGAAAATAAACTTAAATTGTCAGAACCTAACAAAGTACTAAATGAAAAAGAGAATTATTCATTGAATTATGCTTAACCTTAGCTTAAAATAAACTAACACATTTAAATAAAGATCTTTTTAATAAACAAAAATTTATAATTCTCATTAATGTAGAAAGTTATATAAACAAAAAAAAAAATTCAACAAGAACCCACGTTACTTACTGGACCGATGACACTTATCGGACATGGACTTAAATATGGCTATTCATTCGCTAGAAGCTCCAAATCCTCAACAGATTTTACAGCCGTCGCCGGTGAGTCAACGCCAGCTGTCTTCCTGATTAAGATGCGGCAGTCAACGGGTCCAGGCGAATGCGATCTTCTTCTCTTTCACGAGACTCCTAGCCTTTCCGAGGATCATCTTGTTGTATGGGGGTGAGGTGGTCGTTTATGTAGACCCTTGTTGACGGCCAGCTACTGTAGAGATTCGTGGCAATTAAGTCTCGACGATGTTCCCAGGCAGCGCGCATCCATTTCATCTTATAGTCTCGGGACACGAGTCGCATGATGATTGTGGGGTTGCGCCGTTGCTGTGACTGCGGCAGCCGATGTAGCGCAGAGATGTCTCCCCGGCAGAAGCGAACATTCAGACACACTTGGCCAGACATTCGATTTAGGTGCGTAGATGTCTTCTCCCTTCGAGTATGGGAACTCCAACAATTTCCAGGTTGTCTCTTCGGGAATATTGTTCGAGGTCTTGCATCTTCGTCTTTAGTTCCATTAGCTCCTCCCTCAAAGCAGCGTTGGACTCACTGATTCGTACAAATTCCAACTTTCTGGTCTCATTTTCAGAAACCAATACATTCAGAGTACCCTGCATTGTTTTCAAATTGTTGCATTGACATTAACCAGTTGGTTTTTTACAGTCTCCACGTTCGCGTTAACGTCATGAATTTTGCGCACTGAGAGTTTTACCCAAGTTATTAATGGTATCCAATATAACAGAAGACTCGACATCGCTGGCCGCTCGCAGTCGAACCCGTCTCCGCCCTGCACGTGTCACACTTCCAGGTGGCTTTGCGTTGGGCACTCAATTTTTTAAAGTTTTCGATTGTGTCAACTCGAGTGCAAAGTTGGGTGAAAAGATTCTTTTACACTTCGCGCAGGACCAACACGTCCTTGATGTTAGAGATCACGCCGGCCACACTTGATACAGGATGATATTTTTCTAAAAAAAATGTGAAATTGCGGGGAAATAAAATATATCTATATAATATATATAAAATATATAATAATATTATAGATATATATATATATATATATATATATATATACAGTTTAACACCAGCACGGCACGGATCAGCAGGCGGACAGGCGGTCACAGGCAGATCATGATAACACGCGAGCATGGACGGACTGGCACACAACCGGACCTCACCTGCGGCAATCTAGATAACGACCTGTCACGCTACCCCCAAAAGACAATAATTTACGATTTCCTAGACCCGTTAAGGATACACCTCCTCAATAATTCATCAATCGAATGCGGAAGCGGGCAAGGCAGAGTTGGAGACGGTTTATAGACTGCCGGATCAGTGTTAAAGCGCTCAAGGTCACTGACCTCCTGACGTCCTAGCTGCAGGGAAACATCAGCTGATCTAATATCATCTCTCTCACTCACACCGCTACCTACTGATAACAGTCCGTGCGCGAACGTAACACTATGGTACCCTCCCAGCCCTGTACTCCTCATTATACAATTAGCAAAAAGCATTTTGTATCCCCCAGAAAATTTTTATAATAATTTTAATTTCATGCTTTACTAATCCATGTCTCAGTTAAAACTATTATATCAGGAAAATAATCGAGCAGTATTCTAATTTCACTTAAAAATAAATTGAAATTCTGCCTTACGCTTCTAATATTTTTGATTTTAAAAACTACTATACTATTAGTGTGTATTAATTATTTTCACAACCACAAAAAAAAAGTGGTCACGGATTGATAAACTAAATACTAGCCTAAAATATACCAAATTTCGTAACCTCATTTCCCACAAACTGGTAGTTCACAATTTATCCAGGTCCGCCAGCGAAGTTACAACTTTCACAGGTCTTCAACCCTCCCGCCTTCCTCATATTAAATATCTTGCCTCCCTCTGATCCATAGATACGTGTAATGTTATTTTCCCAGCTTTTCTTTTCCCGGGCCTGCGTTCAGAAGTCGGCCGGCGTCGTCCAGGGCTCAGGCCTTGTTCATTAAATATAATATAGGCATCGCAGCAGGACTTGCAGTTAGGCCTATATCGTGGGCGTAAATTTAGAAATTACGCTTCAACTCCCCGCCCTTTTTGTTGGAGACAGCCTCAGGCATCCATGCGTTCGGGTCATCTCTCACTATAATTCCAGGGGGCTTGCCAGATCCTTCCCTTGTGTTTCGCAGTCTATGAGCAGAGCACTGATCATATTTTTCATACTATCGTCACGGTCCAAGGCTCGCCCCACTGTTTTCACCACCCTCGATCACTGACGATCTGTTCTCCTCTATCAGCCGGGGATACCCGTGTATCTCGATTTAGTATCCCTCCTGGAATACTGTTGAGCTGTCGTCCATAACGGGCTCTCGGAGCATAAGCGAACCTTATTCCTGAGGGCAAGGCGTTTCTCCTGTGGAGAGTTTTGTTTTAACAAGTTCTAAGAGTGCTGACATTTCCTCTCTCTTGTTTTACTAACCAGGCCTTTAGTACTCTTTTAATAACTCTTCAAAGGCAGTGTTGATCGATGTTTGCCCAGTCCAGCTTCAACTCCTCTCAGGTGCCTTTGCTCATATTCCGATACTAGATTTAAAAATCATCCTCATTTGGTAATTGGTAGAGGTCATAGATGACTCTAAAGGGCCATGCCCCTCTTACCGTCGTTTCCTTGGGCGCAATGCTTCCACCACCTCCATACGGTATTGTTCTCACAGACGTAAATACTCGAATGTCGTCAGGTGTAAAGATCGACACAATTTTCCATGAAATGACAATTTTACAATTCAGCACAATCACACCTTAGGGAGCATTTTCCCCTCAGTTTTTAAGGGATCGGTCTCACACAGCGACCACAATCAGGCATTTTTCCCTGGTGTTGCGCAATCACAAACTTTCAACGGAAAGATCCACCAAATCAATAATATCACTAATTATGTTTCAGCTTGTGAACTATGAGAGCAGTCTAAACAATAACAACCAAGTGTAGACACAGATGACAGTTTGATGAGCAAAACGGACGTTTGAGGTTATGTTTACGGAGCGCTGACGACTCACACGTTCCGTCCGCTGCCGAGTCAAATGGACATGTAATGATCATGTCCATGACATGATATATTTAGGCTAGATTAATACTATGAGTAACATAATAAATGGTAAGAGTTAGACCCCCTTGTCATATAGCCACAGCGACTTTGCTTATATCTGCACGGAAAATTTTTCATCAACTCTAAAGCGAATTTTAATTCTTGAGGGTAAACACTTGTGGACCACACCGTCGTAAATGTTTTTAATGGGGCTCAATCAAATAAATAAAAAATTAACATCCTACATGATAGTCAAACTCAAATTTATAATGTCAAAAATGAAGTTTCATTTGAAATTGTACGTCCACAAAATATATTACCGTTTTATCTAAATATCCTGCGGATAGTTTTTTCTTACGTAAAAATTTGAAATTATGTTTACACGTATGTCTCATACCTTTATATAGAAAAAAAATCATTTTCATAAAGAATCAAGCATGCATAGGAGTTGAAGATGGTTTGCAAATATTCAGAAAATAAACATATATTTGTTTTTCAAGTTTCTCACTGACCTAGATAGCAGTTACAATTTTTATACTTGTGTTTTTAAGCTATACAAAAGCAGCCACCAAAAATACTTTAGACTGGAAGTACATTAAAACAGCATTATATATGAATTCTTTCCTTTGTTAAAAGTAAGCTTTTTAAAACGTACTTAAGAGTGTAATTTTCATGGTTAGCTCGGCAACAACACGAACACTGCTACATTCACCTGAAAATACCATATACTGGAAGTAGACTGTCATTGCTCAGAATTGATTACTTTTAAACCCAAAGAATATAAATTTATGAAAACTACTTCAAAACATATCTATTAAGAATCTTTTTTATAACGAAAAATTAAATAGGAACTCGTTTTTGTTTGCTTATTTGTTGTGAATTGAAAAGTTAAATAACTTCTGCTAGTATTAAGTCAATTTTTTTCGTTGTTGTAAAGTTCTTTAAAAAGCAAAATTCTAAGAAAGTTACCACTCTTACAGGACGTGGAGTCAGTCGTAATCTTTACAGCAAAAAAACCCTTCTAGGGGCGTTTCAGGGCGACAGTGTGGAAAATTGATTTGGTTGCTAGTAAAGGAGTTTGTCAACCTCGACTTGAATGTGGCCCTAATTGGCTCGTACGTAGGGCTCTCACTCAAATTGGCATATCTTTTTATACTTCTTCCTGTTAAGATGGACATGATGGAAACAGATTTATTTACAGTCTTTGATAATTACAATTGAAGCTCAAGAGGTATCCCAGATTCCATGTCAGTGAGATATGAAAAACTATTTTAACTATTCGTATTGAGTTTGTGGGAATTTAGAATATCAGCACTACCACTATTCCTAGCCTTCTTCCTCTTTTGGTTAACAACTTGAATTAGTTGGGAAATAAAATAAGAAGGGACAAATATTTTCATATATAAGGATATATATTTTATGTAAAAACTTCAATGAGTTATATAGATTTCGAAAAAATAATACGATTTATTTATTTTTTATATAATGGGATAGATAGAGAAAAGTATAATGTTATAATGAACTGAAAATTTTAAATATTTTGACTGACTCGAGGTGAATATTGAGGGGACCTCTGGGACAGTCAGGTCGTAATAGGCTGTTGGTAGTGGAACATTTTTAAAGTAGTGTTCAGTTGACAGCTACCGTACAAAATATTTAAAGCTTTCTCAAAACATTGATGAATATAATCTTATTTAAATATTGAAATATATATATATAAAAATTATATGGATTGAACAATCTTCAAGTTTAAATATCAATTAAAATAGTTTAACTTACTATAACTCAAAAATAGTGTAAAAGTGATACTGACCATGAACATTTGAAAAAATTTAAAAAGTATAACAAACAAATAGCGCAAATATTAGGTGTCGAGTACCAATAATTATATGTGGTAAAATAAGGTAAATCTACTTGAATTTAATTAATTATTTGTTTTATATAAGGCGTTTTTATTTAATGTTTTGCCGGTACAATAAAAATAATAAACGAAAAGAACCCTTTTAGGACTAATAGTTTTGAAAAAATAATTTTCTTGTATAGTCATTGACTGTTTATTTATACCAGTTTGATATTAACAATCACATGGTAAAGGAACACGTTTTTTTAAATCATGTTGTTAGAAAGGTTGTATTTTTTTTAATTAACAATTTACAAGGAATTTAAAATTTTATTGATCATCGTAAAACACTGCTTTAACATTTAATCTTTACGTTATTAAACTATATATTTTATAATTTATTGATACGGTATTTATTTTTTAGGGATTAATTTTGTTATACAAAAATTAAAAGCTGATCATGAATTTATTCACGTAACCATCGCGTTAGTTGTTATTATACTCAGTCGGGGCCTACATGCAGGGCAGTATTAACAACTTTTATACAATCCACATAATAACACCAAAGTTCCACAGGAATTACATATTAAGAGTAAAGTAAAAACCAATCAGGTAAGCCGTCTTAAAAAAAAGAAATATAAAGTATAAACAAAAAGCTATTTAAAAACCTATGCTGGTATGTCTTGTAATTAAATAAGAAAAAGTTTCTGATTAATCAGACATATTTTGTGTATTATTGCAAAGGCCAAAGATAGCCCTCAGCAGTTTATAAATAATAAATCCTGTTCCCAAATATATACGATAATAGTTTCTACAAAATATTTTACTACTTGTGTATTCAAAATATGAATTTTGTTTTTATAAGGAATTATTAAAAATAAAAACGGTAATTAGGCATCCATTATTAATTTAAATATTACAGAATATTAACGTTAACCTGGGTTCTAAATATGTAATGTGTAATTTCGTACTTGTGAAGTTTGAACCGCTAGTTCAAAGCAATATATTTTACAAGAGAGTTCCGCTTACTTCAATGGATAACATTTTTAATTAAATTCGTAATTAAAGGTTTAAAAGCACTCAACTTGATAAGGCAGAGACTGAAAAAATGGATGTTATTAAGCGAAATATAAAAAACTGTGTTTTGTTTATGAGAAGTCTCCAATCCCAAGTCAACATGTGGCCGGCTGACGTTTAGGGCCGGAAAAGTAACACATGGCTGCTCTGATATCTCACATTAGGCTCAAACGGATGTATGATGCCTAGCACCTTTCTATTCATGTTCTTCTTTCTATTCAATCTCATAAGGTCTTAAATGTTAAGTAATATTTGACACTTTAAAGTCATAACGCATTTTCTCTCTTGGTGATGACTATTTTTAAAAATTACTATTATTTTTAAACACTGAACAGGAAAACTGTCACAGTGTTTTATTTTAAATTTTTGTTGTGGTTTCATCATAAAATACAGTTATATATATAACTGTGGCACGAAGGCTTTATTATTTACATGTTTTAAGAAGCTCTTTCCCCATAATGAATCCAAAAATCTACAATTGCTCTACCTAAATGTTAATACTCTTCATATACAGGGGCTTGTGTTATAGTATTGTTCCTGATATAAGCTATCAATGTAACATAAGTGTTGTCGTGATTACAGCTGTAATACCTATAAGATATTTTATCAAGATTTAACATGATCGATATAAATATATGACAAAATTAAAGCTTTTGATGTTAAATAATAATCTCTAAGGTTAAACGTGGATGAAAAGTAACAAAATAATTTAAAACAAAACCAAGTGAAAGTAAAGACATCGGCCATCTTTCTGACTTATCATGGACCTATGTATATTCAAAATTGTTAAGATAGTAAATACTTTTTTTGTGTTTATTTTATACTTTTTTAAAAGTGTTTTTAATTTTAACCTTATTATTCTTTATTTAGTTTCCTGATTAAAAAACTGCTATTAATAAGCTTGATGTGTAAAAATAATCCCAAAAATAACGTTAAAATATAGAAAAAATATTTAAATAAAACAATAAATTAAAGGCTTATTAAAAATCGCTATAATGTTAGGAAGGTGGTGTATGATTTTGAAATAATAATATATTTAAACGCTCTACGAGCGATTTTTTTGCCAAACATTGGAGTTGTGTAATTATATAAGACACATTTTGTAAAGTTATAGGATAAAGTTTAAAATTACGATTTGTAATAAAACTGCGGTGTAAATCACAAAAACACAGACTATTTTAGTGCAATAATATACTTAGTTTTTCACGTTCGGGACAGACTACTTCTAAAATATTTGTAATGCTTACTTAGAAGCAATAAAAACTGAGCTGTAGTGCATGTAAAAATTAACCACTTAACTGCCGGCTTCCCTTATCTCTCAGTCAGAGCAAAAGTACGTAATAAACGTGTGGTTAGAGTTGTTCAAACGTAATTTTAGCAAAAGTTTGTTTATGGAATAACATCCCGCTTACTTAATACACGCTCGTTTCGTACTTTGATTTAAACTGATATCCTCTTTTATTTATTATAACTGTTTATACTCTAAAAAAAATTAAAAATGTTTAGTGCAAATACAAAAATTTAACCAAGTCTTAAAATTTATTAAATACATAATATTAAAATAATTATTACTAAGATATTAATAATACACGCCGTTAAAATTGACTGGCTTTAGCTACAAAAAATAAATTATGACAGTAGCTGTTATTATTATTATTCCTTTCTCAATAAAATCTAATTCTACTAATGAACATTCCTTGGGAACTAACATCCTATCGGTACTGCGGTTAACAAAAAATGCTTTAACGATACCAAAAACTTACACTTAAACTAAACTGATCTATACAGATATTTATAATTAAAAAATAGCCACCAATAGACGGTGTGCTTACTGATATTGATTCTTATTACTTTCTATTCCAAACAAAATCTCTATTTATCAAACAATTCTGTAAGAAAACGAATCGAAGTTTTACCAACGGGTAAAAAAGAAACTAGCTAAACCTAGAGTAGAGATACCCATACTAAAGTTGATCCTCGCTTGGTAGTTTTACTCTTTCTCAAGATGTGTCATAAAAGTGGTTTTTTTCTTTCTATGATAAATCATCAGTTAAATTTTATAATTGCGTTTCCCTACATACAACGATATTAATTTATCTACGATATCCTGTGCTCATCACAGTACAGAAAACTACTTTCAATCAACAAAAACTTCATTGTGAACAAACCTATTTATTTGGAAGTTAAAGAATTTATCATCTATTACAAAAAATTAATAAATTAGTTTGAAAAATTATTTTAGTTTTCTATAATTTATATGTATTATAACTTTTGTATCCACGCTCTACATTCGTATTCTACATAATAGTTATTAAACAGACCTATAGCAAATACAAACTCTATTATATTTATATTATTTATGAAATGTACTAAATAACTCATAAAGCGTTGTATTTTAGTTTTCTTCTCATCATATTTTGCATATAATCTTGAAAAAGTAAATCTTTCAGATTGTTTTAATTAACAACAAGCTAACGTTTCATTTATATTAACAATCATATGCAATTTTATAAAAACTTTTGCTAAATTACGGTCGTTATTCAAGAATAAAACTCTTGTACATTGATTAGATTTTATTTCCAATACAGACCATAGGCAATACATAGAAAAGTCACTTAAAATTTCTGATTATTACGTAACAGGTAGACACTACCTTAGTAAAAAATTTTGGTATTCAGGAAAGTTTTTTAAAAACTTTCTTTAAGATGTTAATAAATGTTTCGTGCACAATTGTGATAGTAGTGGTTATTAATATAATGCAAATGAAGAATAAAGTCAAATTTTAACTGTAATATTGGTACTTTATATATGTAATCAAAAGAGGAATGAAGGTGAGAGAGGTAGCGACGTATTTAAAGTAAAGTACTATGTTAACATAATTTTTCTGAATGCCATCTATTTTTTTTACAGAGGAAAGAGAGAACATGAATAGAAGGTGCAGCACATACATCCGTGAGCTAATCGTGAGATATCAGAGCATCCAACGTGTCACATCCGGGCCCTAGCCCGTGTCAGCCGGCACATAGTGAACTTTGGAATTGATTTTTCTCACAAACAACACACAGCTGCTTTATTAATAGTTCTGTAATAATATAATTTTTGTACCTTCATTAAATAATATGATAAGCATTTAAAAGTTTAATAGGTTTACAATTAAAATTTAGGCTAATCTCAGTAATAATTAAAGGTTATAAAGTAATAAACATATGTTGTTGTAACTTGAAAAATGATATATGATAGTAAATAAATTTATTTTAAATATGTCTTAATTGATTGGTAATCCTAGTTGGCAATTTTGTTATTCAAAACAAAAAAACTTAAATATGTTCGCTAATGCTTAGACCTATATCCATACCACCGTCAATAGTAGACCTCCCTCGGATCGGAGCGCTAACAGTGGGCTCTTATGGGAGGGAGAAATTCCCTCATTTGCTGGAGGAAATCCCTTCATCGTGCGGGAGAAATTTCCTGTCTCACCACTAATTATCCTAGTGTTTTGGGGTGATTTGGGGTGTCCAAAATCGGTATTTTTTTCGTAAAATTCGGTGATTTGGGGTGTCAAAATCTTGTTGTTTTTCGAGTAAAATCGGGTGATTTTGTTGGGTCCGTGAGGGAGAAACGAGAGACGGGAGGGGAAATGCCAAATATGGCGGCGAGGGCGGGAAAAATTGGCGGGAACAGGGTAACCCTAAACCTCACTTTCTTGGTTTCCCGCGTATTCAATATGGCTGCGCCCATGATGAAATGGGCGAGGACACGGGTAACCTAACCTCACTTCTTAGATGGCTGCGCCCAGTTTGGCGGGAAACTGGGGAAACATAAACCTCAATTGTGAAATTGGCGGGAAGGTAAACAAAACAAAGAGAAAAAAAGACGAATCGTAACCTTATTGTGTGATGATAAA
>NW_025784819.1:0-23123 GCF_021130785.1 Homalodisca vitripennis
TTTTGATTGGGGCAATAAGGCATATCCAACCATTCCACTCGAGGTATAATTTACACGAACAAAATAACCCTTGCGCGCATAAAATTAGAAATTTCAAAAGTCATCAGGAGAGAATTGCTTCGTGAATCCAATTACAAAAAGAATTCCCTCACCTCTTGATAATGAAATGAGTAAATTCCACATGAAAACACGATTTCAATATTTAATGATAACGTAGTTAGATTCATATATTTACGATTTTGTCTCGTGCTTGGCTGAGTTCGAGACCACTGTAAAATCTATCTAATTATGTAAAAAATTATTGTAACAATTTCTCATTATTTGCAGGAGCTCAGTTTGGTACAATGATAACCATGTTTTGTAGCTGGGTACCTGGCCGCCAGTCCGTGGGGCTGGCCCAGTATCTTCTACTGTACTGGACTGTGCGGTGTATTGTGGTCTGTGGTCTGGCTGTTTGTAGGCGCCAACTCTCCGGACTCCCACCCTTCCATCAGTGATCACGAGCGTAAATATATAAAATCCACCCTCATCAACAACTCGGAAAATAGCAGCGTAAGTTTAAACACAAAACTAAGCCGAAAAGTACCTAAAAGATCACATTACTCTTTGTAAAATCTTACTGTGGAAAATTTGGAGCGTTCGAGTCTTAATTAGTAAGGAAACGGTGCAGCATGTTTTGTCCTTGGTATAAAACATACATCGTAATGTCAATGTCACAGTAGTGTTTAAAATTGGGGTTGGACAATTTTACTACGTTAAACATCAATGGAGGAATACAATTATGAAAGGGGTTTCGAGGAGTGTATATACGCGATGCCTATCCGTCTTACAGATGGATACTTTTTCGAACTTATTATTAAACATTTTTAATAACTAAATCACTAGATCAGTCGAAACACTTGAAGGACATTAGGGTCTGAATATTTGCCATCGTTACATGTTGTAAAATAGAGCATCACTTTTAGAGGACTGACACTTTTCCTCGAGTGTCAAAAGAATTTAAGAATAAGGTTAATGCAAAAACAAATCATGCGGTCTTTCATCTGATCTGATTGTCTACAGAGTGGTGTGTGCAGTGCGCCTTTTTTATGACGATGTATTGTGTGTAGTAGAGCCGCCGTGAATCCTAAGCTACATGCTTGCATATTTTGGTTTGCAACTTGTTCCGTTTTAACGGTTAACACTAGCGAGTTCATTCCTTTTTGTTGCCTTTGTGTTTGCATAAACGTTGTGTCTTAAGTTTTTTTTGCACCTGAAAAAGATTATAGGTGCCTAACCTTAAAACTTTATGTTCTATTTTTTCTATAATATATATACGCAATATATAATATATAATACATAATGAAGGAAAATGCCTAAAATCATGTTAATATTTCCGGAGTTAAGATCCGTAAGCTTAGATAGTAAGTATATATGGTATTTTCATAGGTATTTTCTGAAATATTCACACTCTGATACTATATGTTGTGTATTGTAATTTTAAACTGTTAATTAATCTTATCTACAGTCAATGTCGACCCCCTGGAGGGCTGTGGCTACGTCTGTTTCCAGTGTGGGCTCTAATGTTTTGTCACCTGTGTAACAACTGGGGTTTCTGGACCATAGCTACTATGTTACCCAGCTACGTCAGCCAAAATGCTCCACTTCGACATCCAAAGTGTAAGTAATCACAAAGTGGTATCACAAGGCACCATATAAGTCTCTGGACATTCTTTTGTACATAATTTCCTTTATTCACGATGCATATTTCCACAAGGTTATAACAGTTTTTCTACATATAATTGAATTTTTACGCGTTTTAGTTAAACGATCATAAATCATAATAATAATTAAGTTACATCTAGGAATTTTGCATGTACTTTTTTGTCGGTATCGAAATCAGGGCCAAAAACAGTAATGGTATATATATATATATGTATCCCCAAAATCTAAACAGTTTATTGTGTAATACTTATTGCATGGGATAAAATTTACTAGAATTATTAGTGTTCTTTACGTCAGTACAATAATATTCACGTGAAATTACAATATATATAAATTGTAATTATATATATAATATATATATATATATATATATATATATATTTCAATAAACATTGAATCGCAAAAAGTACTTGCTCCGCCGGGAGTCGAACCCGGATCTCTCACTTATCGGGTGAATGTGCTACCATTACACCACAGAGCGCTTACTTTATCCGATTCAATTATTTTGTATTTGGCCGTATCTGTCACATATGCGTTTAAATAAGCAAACTAACATATGATCGGAAGACCAAATACCTGTCAAACGACTTTTATTTACATTAAATTGTATAAATGGCTATTGCCTTATTTAATTTCAATAAACATTGAATCGCAAAAAGTACTTGCGATTATGGTAGCACATTCACCCGGCAAGTGAGAGATCCGGGTTCGACTCCCGGCGGAGCATATATATATACACACACACACACACCATGTGTGTGTGTGTGTGTTTTCATATTGATTTATAAGAGTTTTAACATTTATTCTCAACTGTTCAAAGTTCAAAAATGCTTTATTCACAAAATTTGATTTACATACATGGGCATTACATTATCCAATACAATACAATACAATACAATATACAATACTATATACTTTACTGCCAGAAACAATTTTAACATTGCATAGCATGCGTCACATAATAATAATTGTATATTCATTAAAATAATGAAATGTCTTATGCTAACGATTTTAATTTTTAAAATATTGTAAACAATATCGATTTTAGTTAACAAATAAAAGTTGTCAAGCAGTAAAATTAATATATAATAAAAAATAACTTTGGATGTCAGCGCCCCTGTACTACCGCACATTGGAGCTAGTGAGATGGTCCATGAATTCACCAACTGTATAAAAAGAATGAGACACTAAAAAGTGTCGCAATGTAATTTTGAACCGATTTAGATCATTTATTGATTTTATTTCTTCAGGGAGCCCATTTAGAAAACTTTATGCCGGCTTGAGAAGGAAGTTGCTCGTATCTTCTCAATCTATGCTGAGCAGGTCTGATATTTTCTCGATACCTCGTATCGTAGTTGTGAATGTCACGACCTCGAACCATTTGGCTCTTAAACCGACAATGTACAGTAGTCTCCAGTATATAAAAAACATGGCAATGTTAGTATTTTGAGCTCCCTAAATGAATTTCTACACGACTCTCTAAAGTTTAATTTAGCAATAATTCTAATAGCTCTCTTCTGTAAGACAAAAAAGTCTGTGGAAGTCGCCATTTGAACAGCCACCCCACAATATAATACCGTAGGATAAATGTGGGTGGGACCAAACCGTAATATGCAATTTTCATTATTTGATCTGAACAGTATTCGGCAAGACCTCTCAAGAGATAAATATTACTTGATAGTTTCGCACAAATACTGTCCACATGGTTCCTCCAAGTCAAACCCTCTATCGAGGTATATTCCCAGGAGTTTCGTACAGTCAACTTCATCCAGGACCTTGTCGTCCAACATCACAGTAGGTCTGTACTGAAATGGTGCAGTGCTTCCACCAAAAACCATGTAATTTGTTTTCGAACAATTAAGTTTCAAGTTTATGTTTTCAAAGTATTGTGTACATACATTTAATTCTTCGTAAGCTTGAATTTTCAACTTGAAATTTTGACTTGCATGTGAAAGAGAGAGTCGTGTCATCTGCATATTGGACTATGTGTCCTTTATGAATCTTTGAATTCAAATTGTTTACGTACACCAGGAACAAAACTGGTCCGAGGATGGATCCCTGAGGGAACCCCATATCTAAGACTGGTTGTACGTGAAAATGAATTTTGAACTGATACTTGTTGTTTTCTATCGGAGAGGTATGACTGAAGCCACTTTAGCGGCAAACCTCTAATACCGTTACTGTGCAATTTGTTGAGTAGAATGGTCGTGATCCACACAATCGAAAGCCTTAGTCAAGTCAAGGAAAACGCTGAGCGTTACTGTTTTTCTTGTCCAAGCTATCAGCAATCAGCTCAATTAAGTGCGTGATTGCATCGATTGTGGATTTACCTCGCCTAAAGCCAAACTGATTTGGAGATAATATATTATTTTTCTCAAAAAAATTTAGCATCCTACTTAAGAAAAAGTTCTTCAAAAACCTTACTTAGCACTGGTAGGATTGAGATTGGCCGATAATTATTTACTTTCAACGGATCATGTTTCTTAAAAATTGGAATTCATACAGCTCTTTTCAGTGCCGAAGGAAACATGCCTTCTTGGAAAGATGTATTGATTATCATTGTCAGTGGTTTCAGCAGAGGCATGTAACATTGCTTGAAAAGCCATGTCGACACGCACATTTACGTCAGTTGACTTCGACACCCTTAGAGAACGCATCACGCCAGCCACTTCCTCCTCTGTTACAGGAGTTAACGCCATTGACATGACGGGACTTGGTGTTTGACTCGTTTCAAAAGAACAGCTAAGATTTTGATTTGAAACATTAGAAAAAAAAGTCATTAAAAATGTTTGCCACACCTGAATGGTCCTTAATAATTTCCCGATTGATTTCAATTTCTATAGGTTTATTGGGTGCCTTAGTTTTGTGCTTATTAATTATACCCCAAGCGGTTTTTTTGTACATTTTTTGTTACCTTAATTGCTTTATTAAATTCATAGGCTTTGGCCGCTTTAATAACCTTTCGATAAATTAATTTATACTTTTTTACAAAATTTTTGAATTCTACACTTGTTGATAGTTTTGATTGTTCCCAATACAACCGTAAATTATTTCTAGAAACAATTATTCCTGGAGTAATCCAATTAGTTTTTCTTTTCTCTTTATAATTAATTTTTTTTTAATGGACAGTATACATTTAGATTGTAAATGAAGCAATCATTTAAATAATCAAACATTTCCGACGAGTTTTGGGTTTTTTTGAATTGCCAAAGTTCTCGATTCAACCGTTTGTTTAACAGGTTAATATTAGAAGGACGTGTATCTCTTCGTATATATAGTGACGTCTTGTTGTTTTTTTAAACCTGTTGACTGATTTTGATTAATTGCGCATCATGGTCAGATATGGCAGTGGCTACAACGGACACGAAACGTCCCGGGTATGTCGGTACAACGTTATCTATAGCTGTCTGAGAACCACCCAAACACCTCTCGTAGGTGGAATTCACCAACCATCCCAGATTGAAGCTAGCCAGTAAATCTCGGAACTTTCTGGTTTTGCTACAACCCCGATTCAATACGTTAATATTGAAATCTCCAGCTATCAGAAATTGTCGATTTTTTGATGTTAACTCTACTAGAAAATTCTCAAGATATTCAAAGAATTTGCTTTCCGAGCTTTCTGGAGATCTATAAACCACATAAACCGAGATTGAGCGACCATTACTGAGGACTAACAGAAATACCCGAGAGCTCAAATACCTTTTCCTCCACTTGAGTAGCATCCAACTTTTTAAATTCAAAACATGGTTTTTGACAAAAACAGCAACGCCGCCTCCTTTAAAGTGGGTCCTATTAAGACTATTGGCAAGTGTGTAGTTTTCTATAAACAAAGAGATCAATATTTTTGTCATTAAAACCGTGTTCGGACAAAAGCAGAATTATCCGGTTTGAGCTCGTCACAGAGTAACTCCAGCTCCTGGAGTTTATTAGTTGCTGATTGCGCATTTTGGTGTACGATAGTTAAAATTCCCGAGCTTGAGGACAGTTTGCAGGGGCGATGACAATCCTTTATATGTGTTAAAGGCTCTTTTACGTTTACTAAAAAATGTTTCTTTGAATTGGTGTTGGTGTTGCAAAACTCCATCTGGATCAGGTAGGCATACGCATTGAGTACTCAATGATTGAAGATGTGAAGTGCGCTGATTTTCAAAGTTTCTTTTCAGAAACATCACTTGCAGTTGAAATTGCAGACGGCTCCGTCGCAGCCGCATGACTAACTGTTGCAGGTGGTTCTTGAGGGCATCAGAGTAGGTGTCATACTGTTGCATGGATACTGGTGGAGAAGGAAGAGTTGTTCCATTGTCCATCCTCAGAGGAGCTGAGGCAGGCGTCGAGGACATCATGCCTGTTAGTGACCCGGTTAGATAATTTGGGTATTTCTCGTAGGACAGGAAGAGACTCATTTATAGGCTGCGAAGTGGCTATATCTCTTGGTTCTGACTGTGTTGATAGAGTTTACTTTTGTATTTTGCAGTGCACAGTTCGAAATTCTTCTGCTTATTTCAATTTTTCCGTATTTATTAAGATGGAGTCCGTGGTTGGTAAAAAATCTTCTTCCAAAGTCTTTTATATCGACAACCCAAGTTACCATAGAGTTTTTTAAGTTTACTATTTATGAGAATTTATTTGATAGTTTAGATAGTTCCTCCAATGTAGATCGTGTCTATGGAAGTGATCGGCACTATAATCCATTGCGTGTGTTTGTTTTGTTTGGACAAATTGGGTTATAAGTTTTGGTAACTGTTTTTCAGGACGATTATTGCGTGGTGTGTACAAGATGATACATCATTTGTTCCTACAAATATTACACCTATATCTGTTTCTGTCATTTCACTTGACATTTCCTTGGCATTTCTCAATATATGATTAGATTGAGCGCTAGGGTTAGAACAAACAAACACCGTGTAGTTATTACACACAAATCCTTCAAGGTGCTGACATAAATCCTTTCCGTGACTGTCCGAGAATACATATAGTTTTCTTGTGGGTTCCGGTGCAATGACTTGTTCCTGTGGCATGTTTATATTCTTCTTCATTTTTGTTTTTACTTCTTTTTCTTCTTCTTTTCGACTGTGAGACGGTGAAACTCTCATTTAACTCAGATGTTAGGACCGGCAGATCATTTACCGGCAAGCGCGTGCGGGATGAGAAATCATTATTATTGTTCAACAAACTGTTCATTGGCCAGTCTTTTGGAATTCGTTACATTTACAGCATTAACAAACATTAATCTTAATATTATCAACAGCACTAATCTGACATAATGAACACTGAAATTATTAATATCCCAAATACATACCAGGATCTACAATAGTGCTCCCTAATTTAATTCTCCTATAAACTTCTACTTTCTACTACCTTAATTCAATTTATTCACCAAACTTCATTTATATTAGTTTCCATCCACCTAGACTGTATAAATCATTGATAGATTTATAAATAAACAAAACCAATTTTTAACTATTTCGTATCAATAATTAACATTAAATGTTTATTAAATGTTTATAAAATTTTTTATAAACATCTAGGAATTAATAACAATAATATAAAACATTATTTCCAATCAACAACAATAAACTTTAAATAAATAACAATAACATATAACAAACTTAAAAACTATTTAACAAAAATATACTTTGAACAAACAGCAACAATATATAACATCTCCACGTAACAAAAGCAAACCAGTAATATAAATATATACCAACGAAGTAAAAACAGTAAATATGTGTTTTATTAAGAAATGTTCATGCAAAATGTTATGAATATTCCACTGTTTTACTTTCAACTGAAAAACAAGTAATGAAAAGTTTTAATATTTGCCATTGTTCCTCGTGGGTTACTCATTTTAGTATTTAACTCCAATGCTGAAACACATCATCCATTTATATACAAGTGATAAAAATAATAGTTTTTTTAACACTTTTAATTAGTTTATGCACCAAATTACACATAGCAATATTATTCTTAATGGTTTTAATCAAATACTGTGTTTAATGCATAAAGTAGTTTGACTATACTGTACGCGATTGGTATTAGATCGCGTTACAGTATTCTTGCTTATAGTTATATTCTTATATTAGTTTACATCATTACAACCATCATCCAAAAAACTTCTATTTAGCACAAAAATTTCCGTCAGTATTATAAGAAATGGCTACATATTCCATAATACTTAAGTTATTTATCGCTATCAAATTTATAAATATTAAAACAAAGGAATGTATTGAAAATTAAATCAAACACATGAAAAGTTAAGTTTTCTAACGCTTTTCAACTAGAGGCGGCAAACAGAAAAATATGAACCGAAAAACCACAACTATGTAATGAAATATATTTGTCCTAGGACAAGGAAAAAATGACCCAAAGTTAAAACTCCACAACATGTGTCGAGGCAGTTTGGAAATCTATTCATAAAAAATTATGGTTGCCTGTAAAGTCGGTTTTACGGGCGAAGATTTTTACGTGACAACGTCTTTTTTCTCGGTAGAATATTTATTGATTACGAATATTATTAAATTGCACAATAGGAACAAGGAATTGAATGAAAATAAGAATTGCACAAATTTTAACTATAGAAATATATTTTGTTTACTAAAACATTGTACATAATTTGAAATTAATTAAAATTTTTTATTGTAAATGGTAAAGTTGAATAAAACATTTACTAAAATTGGAATTTGAAATTCTTGCTAAACACAGTTAAATTCTAACTCCGCGCGTGGTGATTGGTCGGTTTAGTTCGTTTGTTTGGTCGCACTGTTATGACAGGTTAGAGGTTATAATTTATTATATTTTAAATGTTTTGACTAGCAATACGCGCTGTTTCTTCTCAATCGACTGAATTAAGATTGATTGCAGAGAGATTTAAAACTAATATTTACTTAACACTATCAACATTTGTCAATAGTATGACATAACCTATAAACTCAGTTTCTCAACTTTTGTGTCAATCTAACAATTAATCAATCAATCATAGTTTACGATAATGAAATATCAGTGTACAATTATTTACCTTTATTGTTGTAGTTGTTGTAAATGACGAATCTAAGCACTCCACATTTTCACGAATAAAACATAGTTATCTGCTTTATCCCGTGCGGCGGACCCACAGTTATCTGCTTTTATTCCCGTGCGGATCCCGTGCGGCGGACCCACTGGACGGGCATCGTAACGTTACCGGGCGTTTACACTTTTTCATGAGTGACTCCGAGCCGCAACCTAATTTAAGACGTTGTCACGTCAAAAACGAAAGCAATAAAAAGATGTATTTTTTTATAATTGATATAAATTAAATAAACAGTTTGAAAAACTTTAATAAAACAATGAAAGTATTAAAGATTTACATAATATGTTTTAAAAATGTTAATATATATTTATAAAATATTTTAAGATAATCAATCTGAATTTGAAATATAATTCCATTTTCATATTTGTTTTAGAATGGAGTGGTATCTTCCTTCATTTATTTAACGAAATGCATTCTCTCAGGAGTATTTGGTGTAATTGCTGATGTCCATACTTGAAAAGCAATTATTATCTCTTAACGTGGCAAAGAAAAATATGGAATACAATCGGTAAGTATATTTAATCACACCTTGATATCCAATGGTTTCTTATGATGATAATAAGCTAATTAATTTTAAACGTAAACCTAATTTACATATTGCATCTTAAATTATAATTAACAATTTTAATACAGAACTCTTAAACTGGTAATGTTTTTGAACAAATCCTTGACGGTATTTAATGCAACAATTATTTTCAAATATTGTAACTGTGTGATATGCTTTTTTATTGAATCAAATTGTTGAGCTTAACTATCTTTAAAATGACTATTTATGACAAATTTACTATTGTGTTTTTAACTTTAGACGTTTATTTGAATTAGCTGAACGGGTTTCTCGTAAAACATGAATAGTCGGTATTTACATAAAAATTATCCTCAATTAAATATTTGGTTGAAAAAACGATTGTACTTTTCCTTAAAAAAAGCAAACGGCATTGATAAACTTGATGTGATTCCTATACATAATGATTATTTAATACCCGATACCTTGAAACTTAAATTGCTTGTTAGTAATAGGTATGTACAATAATTGAAGCGCTATCGCAATTTGTACGCTATCTAATCCTCCGGCAGCCCTTAAGTTCTTGTGTTCACAAAAAATTAATGGGTGAGTTCTATTGTCAGAAAAGGCTGTTCCGATAATGTTTAGGTATTTTTCAATAGTCACTCCGATAGTATATCATTGGTATTCATTGTAAAATACCGTTTTAAATATTTAAAAACTTCTAGTCTGACGAGCATTACATCCATTGATAACAGTAAAGACTTTTCCATCCATAAAAAGTATCAATTAAACTACTGATGAAAGGAAATATTTTGTTCTTTTCAGTATCTGATTCTAGCAAGTAGGATAAAATATTAGAATTGGATATTTTATATCGTGTCTTTACTCTTGAAAAGAGCATTTTCAAAAACCATAATTGACTGTGTAAAACGACTTTTTCCCCATTTCTTGTGCCCATAAGGGAAATTTCCACACTATTGTAAATCATTGAAAGTATTGATGAACCACTAGTTCAAATTATAAGCAAAATAATTTAGTTTTCAAGATTACAGTTGCTAAAAATTCCAATTCATCTATCTTAGCTTATGTGAATAGTAGAATAATTTTGAAGATTTCTCAGATAATTTAAAATAATTTTACACGCATTGTGTTTTGTACATCTTTTAAGGATTTATACAGGTTGAGTCGGCTAAGATGTATTAAACATATATTGGGAGAACGATTAGTAGCAAAAGAAACAAAATAACCCTCTCCCAAATCACATTCATGCAATCTTTTAGAAATATGTGCATCAACCTTAAGGAACAAGATTTGTCAAAAACTGGAGGTCTGGGTTTGAATCCCAAACCAAAGCTATGGGGTTCGGGTACGTAGGCGGTATATATATATATACCACTGTACAGCCCAACATCCCAGTTTGCCACAGACGTTAAAAACAACCGAAAGATTACCATTTTTTGTACGTATTGACAAGTAAGAAGCCATATTAGTATAGGAAACCAACACACAGCAATGGATGAAATCTGCTTCTTATCATTATCCCAGCACAGAAGTCGAACTATTGGAGTATATTAATGAATCACCTGATCTATTTCGTATGTGATCCACATAGTTGGAATAAACAAAAGAGTATCTTCAATACTGTACTGTAGGAGAATGCTTACTATAACTACACAGATAAATAAGGCCATTCAAAAACCAATTACGAAGATCATTTCAGATCAGATAAAAACTAGCCTATCGTTCTTAAATTCAAAGAAGTGACCGTCAATGATAATAAATGGTTTATGTCCCATAATAAACAATAAAGCAACTTATAACTGACCAAATTACCAATAGTAAGATCAATATACTGTACAATAACAAAAAATGTAGACTTAATATTAAGTCTAGCTCACAATATAATAACTTAAAATCCATTTTTTTGTATTTACAAGTCATAGCAACGTTTAAAAATATATAATAAAAATCTATTCAATCAATAATATCAATAATTTAGTAAAGAGGCCAAGTTTTTTAAAATTGTCACAAAGTTTCCTGTAACTGTTTGTTTGTTTTAAAATTACAAGGCATTTGCTCAAAATCCATAGGTTCCAAAAAGAGCGCCCGAACATTGTCTAATTTTATTGACATCATGCGATCTAACATTTCTCATAAAAACACGTCTGATATTTCGATACATAAGATTTATTTGTTTTATTACCACTTCGTTCAATAAAACAATTTGAAAACTTTGAAGATTGAAGATGAAAAGATGTTCGAAAAAGCAGTTATTTTTATTCACTTATACAATGGAATAGAAATGTCCCTTTTTTGTTTTGTAAATTATATGTAAGAAATATTTTCTCGTTAATCCGCAATTTTTCCCTTAGGTTACTTAATGGTACCTCCAAAAACAGAATATACCATACTGAAGACGGGAATAGGTTGAAACAAAATAAATAAAGCGATCTTAACAATGCAGTTCCACTAAAACTTCATGAAAATTACAATGTTCTAGTAAAAGATATAATTTTTGTTATATAAATAGAATATTACAGTAAGATCATCCCACTTTAGTTTAATTGTTAAATATATGTCCAAGATACGAATGCTTATCATTTTGTTTTTTATCCACGTTATCTTGTATATTACTAATTCTATAACCATTCTTTAATTAATAGTAAATCATATGTTAAAAATATTTCTTAAGACTCTAAGTTTGTATCAGTATAAAACCGAGCAATGCCATCAACAAAAGCTGATATACTACCCTTCCAATTAATCGTTAATAAATCATTAATACAAATGTAAAGCAAACTAGCAGAGAGTACCGATCGCTGAGAAACACCAGCTTTAATTTTTTCTAGCCACAATAGATTATAATTTATAGATTTTTTTTGTATATTTTGTGTTTGCATATAAATATGTATGTGTTATTGTAACTAAATGTATTGTATATTTTGGAAGAACAATAAATTATTATTATTATTATTTTTTAATTTTTACTTGCTGCTTAAAAACCTCCACAACCATTTCAACGCTAAGACCCTGGCGCCGCCTTCGATTTTAAAAATAAGAATGTCATGACCAACGAGGTCAAAAGCTATTTTGAAATAAAAAAAAAATATACCTAGGGTTTTTATTATTTTAGTTAATATCTTGGAATTTACTGAAAACTTTAACGAACCCAAACCATTTGTCAGCTCTGGGTCCTAACATTTATTTATTTTGTTGAAGAACATGTTGCAATGGTTTTCTTTATAATTTACAAGAACTTGTCACTATGAGTGTACGGTGTGATATAACAAGTCTTTGCAAAATAATTGTCCCATGAATATAAATCTCGTAATTCAATTTGAAAAGGAAAAACTGGCATTATAAAAAAGTTTTAAAGAGAGCAATCTAAGGAAGCGCAGTAAATATTTATAAATATCAAAATGGTAAAGTTAATTACTTCCTCTTCTGTATACAAAAAACTGAATTTATACAAAAAGGCAAAATAATGGTTTATAGATAAGATTTTAATAATATCCAATTCTAATGGCACAGAAATAGCGTGGTCGGAGGCTATCGCAAGATAAATCGACTCTAGCAACGTCGAGCGTTGCTGCTTCTTGGACGGGTGACCGCAGAGCGATCCTGTCCTTGCAAGTATCCCCGCTTACCCGACCATAACATAATTTGATAATTTTTTATTTTACCCGCCAGGTAGAATAAGATATATCTGTGTAACATTAACTTCCTTTTACCAACAATGTAACTAAAATCGATAACTCCGAATAACGGAACCTCAGTTGTATCTGCTGAAGTGCTCTGAATGCTTAATAAAAAATACAATTTATAAGTTCTAACATCTGTTTTAGCCCTGTGGGGAGGAGCCGCCGCGTTTGTAGGTTTGGGGTTCACATCCGACTCCACGACAGCCATTGTCATGTTGATCATTATCATCGGTATTGGTGCAGCAATATACACCGGCTTCTTCTCGAACCATCTCGACCTCGCTCCGAAACTTCGCAGGGCTTCTGATGGGAATCACCAACTGCTTCGCCCAACTTCCCCGCTATTTTGGCTCCAATAGTGGCAGGATTCATTGTTTGAAGACCAGGTACTATACCGTTTACGTTTTGATTTTTGTAATATCAAATACAATTCTGAATATCTATACCTAGAAATTATGTCAAATGTCAATTACGCATGCAATGATTATAATTTAAAAAAGTTCAGAAAGCAATCCTTACTTGGTTAATGTTCAAAGTTTACACGAATAATCTGTTGGGCCACTAAGTATACTGTACCTTCTCAGGATGACAGCCTATAGAACTATCTTTAATTTTATGATAATTTATGTTATCATATCACATATACAGGATGTTTCAGATCACAACGTTTCAAGTGTGTATAAGCTAATCACAGAGAGTTTGCGATTTGTCAACAACCGCCGTCGTCCGACCGGTGGGTTGACGTCGCTGTGCATTTCTTTATTGCGATGTTATTGTTTGCCTGTTTTGGTGGTTTTTTTAACTATGAATACGCGCTTAAACAAATAACTCAGACTATTGTTGACACCATCGGACCATTTATTTTTATGTACACGGAGGAAAATTGAAAAAAACATATTAAAATAATGTTTTTGTGCAAAAATTGCAAAGCCTAAATACTGTTTTCTTCATGCTTAGACATTTAAACGTAATGAAACTATACTGTACTTAGGCAATTATTATTGAAAAGTTCGACGGTACGTAAAAATATCCGGACGTTAGCGTTATGAATGTGTAAATGGGTCCCTTATAAACGATATAAAAATATTAGCTAACGCTCAGCCAAATTCCACTGGAGTCACATGAAACTCAGTTAACTCAATTTTTCTTTAAGTAGAGAAAAAGTTTTATGCAAATTTTAAAGTCCATAGGTGAGTTTGTTTTAAAACGTATCTTGCAGACATAAATGAAATTTTCCATTAAGTAAAAACTAACTATGAGTGTATAAATCGTAGTTTGGTATTAATAAGTAAAATCTCACATTTAGTGTTTAATAGGTTTCACGAAGCCAAAATAAAGATATATGTGCCCAAAACTTACAAAAACCTAAATAGGAAAAATTGCTTATGATTAAAAATTTCATTTTGGAAAAAAAGATTTAAAAAAATTCTTGCATAAATTAAAAAAAATATGTTGGCTATACTGAGTTGTAAGTAAAGGCTTAGGCGGGTCAATATATGAAATTAATTTATATGGCTCAACAGACAGTATTTACAAATCTAATGAAAATATGTATTTTTGAGTTCGTATAGGGAAAGACCAAAGATCAGTAAATGATAAATAGAACACGTGTTGTTTAAGTTTGGTTTGCCGTTTAATTTGGTTTGCTCTACTTTAGTAGAGAGACGAATATTGAAAAAAATTATTTATGTTCATCATACTAAAAAAAGGTTAAAGAATGTTTGTTAATGTCCTGAATTAAAGATCAAAAATTTTATTTACGTTATTTGGTAAGATTTATCAATAAATAATTTCTTAAGCAGTTTTACTGACTGATAATCGTTTTGTTAACAGGAAAACAGAGACCAATGGATGATACTGTTCTACATTTCTGCGGCTTTTTTCTTTATAGGCAATCTAATTTTTATTGTATATGGAACAACTAACGTACAGCCATGGAACAATATAAAACCCACCAGAAAAGCTAGTTACTCAGAAGATAATGAATTAAACACATAACAGTTTCAAAAAAAAAATATTCACTGTAAAGTTTTTTTTTGGATAGTGTGGTATTTTTATTTATTTGTATTATTATTATATTTATTATTGTGTTATTTACTTTACACTCCATTTGTCTTCTGTTCTACTCTCTTATTTATAAAATGAGTAGAAAATATATAACTAAGAAAAATCATCAACATTTATTAAATATCTTGAAACCTAGGGTGCGTGTGAATGAATACGTACTTGAATAGGTATGGTTAATGAGAGACATGTTTATGTGATTCGCTTTTTTAGAGGAGGATGGTCTGAAATTCTGGTGTAAGCGCTGCTTAGAAACTAGTAAGTGAATAGAGGTCTTGGTATGCATCCTGGTAATTAAACAATTAGCGGAAATATAAGGTGGGAAACCCATGCTTATTTGCAAAATCTATGCATGTATATTACACTTTGTAACGAACGTTGAGTCCCATGTTCTTCTTTTTCTGATTGTTAGTACTAAAGAGTATGACAGGAATTGGAGAAACCCATGCGGCCTCGTAGTACAAAAACTTTTGCTATGGTATTGTAGTATTTGTTGTTATTTCGTAAAAGAAGAAATTTTGAAAATCTATTTATATATAGGCCAAAAATCTTATTGTAAAGGTGTGAGGTTGCTTCTCACAGGGGCCCTTCAGGGATTCCTATCTCGAAAAGGAGGGCCACGGAATAAGCATCGTTTCCGGGGTACATACATGTACAATGCTGTTTACGATTGTCATAGCTTCATATAATTTTTAAATACATCTTTAAATTAAGTTTAAAAAACTATTAAGTTTATTCTTTTAAAATTTGTAAATAGTTTTGATTATAAAAAAGTTATTTTTGGCATATTCGTTTGCTGGACAGTTAAAACCATATCGATGCTCTAATGTTCCCCGATGATCTAAAGTTTCCTTTCAAACATAAAGGTGTAAAATATTATCTGATTCTAAAAAGATTATTATTTATTTGTTATGACCGAATCTTGATTTGCACATGTTAACTATTTTAAACCTTTTGAACTTCACGTTTTTTAAACCAAAAATATTTTTTAGTTAAATTTTTCAATTTTTTTCTGCCATTTAGTTCCATTTTGACTTTTCTGAAATGCTTTGAAGTCATCCAGTGAAAATACGATTTTTTATACTGTTAATTTTATATTATCTTCCGTAAAAGCTTCTTTGTATAAACTTATCCACTCTTTCATTACCTACAATGCACTAAGTGTCATGTTATCCACTTTAAAACTGAATTTTAATTTTATATCCTTAATTCAAATGCTATGGATAGTACAATACTCTGATTTTCTAGACTCTCGTAAATATTCTCCTTTTATCTATTAATGCATACTCCGTCTGTAAAAATAACAAAGTCAGAGCAATTGTCTAAATTATTAACGCATTGAATACATTTCAGAATTGCAATCAATTCTGCAATGGGATCCTGGTTTCAGTATTGTGTTGAGAAATATGGTAGGCAGCGCCAACCCGTTTATTGATTTAGAGCCGTCTGTATAAGCACTTGTAAAAATGTGTAAGTTATGTTTATGCTCTCCCTTTCAATTTGTGTTAATACCTCAAAATGTTATCATTTCTTTATTAGATATTTCATTATTACCTATACTTGAGTTACAAATAGGTTTATCTTTGTTAATGGTAAGGAAAAGGGGTTTCTTAAAATGCCATTGGTGTTTCAGCTGATTTACTTAATAAAACTTAATTAAATTAAATCAATAATAATAATAATAATAATTAGGCTTAATTTTGAGCCTAGTAGCTACTGTTTTCATTTCTGCCAGATTGTTTTTATGTGGTGAATGAGGTTAGGTCATTTGTGAGTAATCGGAATCTTACGTAATACACTGTTTTGTATGATATAATCATGGCATTGGGCTGGTGTACATATAAATATTTTGAAAAAGGAGACCAAACTTTGGAAGTAAGAGATAAATTAGATAAGATAAAAACAATTTATCCTACTTGAGAAACACTAAGGAACAAAAACTCTCATCTCTGTGGGCTGTATTATATTGTACGCTTATATTGTATTGTAACGCTCATATGAAAACAAGACAAAAATGAGCTATATTCTTGGAATTTTTAATCTAACCAACCCCAGTGAGCTTGATAAGCGGTACATGGTGAGGAGTACTCTAGCTTTTAAATTACACTGCCTCTGTATTACTTAGCAAACAGTGTGCATTCCATAATTTCTGATAGAAGCTAATAGATTTTTAAAACTTCTCAAGGAAATATATGAGTTGTAGAAGTGAGATCATTTAATGGCAATGAGCTAATTCATACTTTACAGTCAAGATTCCTGTGCCGCAGCAATCAAACGTAATATGTTACAGAGAAGGAATTTTATTGAAATTATTAAGTTGGCTTTACTGCACTAAGGGATATTCTATTTTATTTTAGGATCGCATAGTCGCATTTTTACCCCCTGTGATGACGGTAAATTTGAAATCTATCTCCAACAAATGTGTTGGAATTTCTTCCAATAAATTTTATTTCAATGTTTTTGGTATTACAGGAGACTCTTGTAACCTGATCTGTATCAATAAGATAGATTTTAAAGGACGATCTTTTTCAAAAACTTATTGGATTTAGTGATGCTAGGAGACATTTCACTGTTCATGTACTGGGTAAAACTTCTTGGTGAACGCATTCTTGTAGTGTGGAAATTAGGATTCCTACCATAAATCGAATGATTTTACTTTAGTTAATAAAGCACATTCCGAAAGCTGGCAATCACAGTTACCGCACGATAAGATGACATTTTCCAGGAAACAGTTCTCTGATACAGCAATGAAAATCCGAGCTTATGATGTTTTGCTGACACCACACATACAAGTATTCTATTCCTAAGTTATACAGTCGGTTTTCTACCATGCCTACCTAATGTTGGGCCTATATTGCAGTAAAAGATGTTAAAAAACACACTCAATTTGACTGTATTTTTTTTTAAAATAAATAAAAAAGCTGTTAATTGTTCCTTATAGGAACCCATAATGGTGGATTAATATGTTTCTGTTTTTATGAATTTTAAATAATTTAACAAACGATTTAGGGAGAACTTACTTTATATCTATATTTTTCTATCACATATAAAATGCTAGTATTAAAATTGTGTTACAGCAACCAATAGACATAATGTTTGTTTTTTCAATATTATCTGGCAACCAGGTCGGTCCATCACGAGTATACCATAGTGCAATGTGGGGCTGGCGATGTGTTTGGATTAACGGATTCTGGAAAGCGGTGTCCTAGCATTATACAAGGTTAGAGGAGACGATGGACCGCTAACCACTACAAGTCGCGATGGTCGGGGCGGCCCGTGTAGGCCGTAGACACAACCTACGGGTATGGCAGGACGTCCCCCGCCCCCCCAACACTACCAACGGAACTTGGAGACACACAAAACAACCCACACCACTACCAAGCACAGTTGATGAGAGCAAAGAAATAGAATTTTGTGAACTTTCTGACGAAACAGACTAAATTATTGTTCCTGTAAGCTATTTAAATTTTTTTTTAAATAAAATATTAAATGTATACTCTTTTGTACTTTTAAGATCGAGATTTGAGGGAATCTAACATACAACCACTTTATAAATAGTGCATAGTCTATTACCATTAATATTGTACATGCATTTTGTGAATATCAACATAAAATTTTTATAGACTATCGTTAAAATAAAAAACCAAAACTTAAAATTATTTTATAACTGTTTTTAAAGTAAATTGTTCAAAAAATATTCAATACAATACACAATAAATCTGACATAGATTAATGTATAATTTCTCTTTCAAAATTTAGTTGAATAGATTATTAAAGACTTCCATACTAAGATACCTATTTCTGGTGTTGGCCCAAATAAAAGCGAATGGGGAACACAATTTATTGGGTGCAATTCAAGAATGTCCCAAGCTTCATTTTTTCTAACTATTGTGCCTAATACGAAAGCTTCAAAAGAAATGAAAAAATTCTATTTTGTGCTATACTGTTTTTGTTAATACCCTATATAGTTTAAATAAATCAGAAATGTACAACGTGGGGGGGGTTTCCAAATTTTTTTATTTTTATTTCTTTGCATACAGGTACACCTAGAATATGATATTGAAAATTGTTAATTCACAATTAATGACAAAAATGACTTGCTTGATACGGGTTTCCGTAAATAAAAAAAACTAATTTAAATTCTTTTTACTTAAGAGCATATATTTCCGAACACTGACAGTTGAATTCTCAAGTTAATTCGAAATGTGAAATGTTAGTAAACATGTCAGTCGACATTACAATTTATAAATGTTTTTATCATATACTTTTATACCGTTAATTGTTTATTTAGTTTAATGAAAAACCTTCAATCAAGAATTGATGAGAATTAATTAGGCGTTCGGATTTGATCCTTGAATTTCATCCAGGTGCTAAACAATATAAATTTTAATTAAATATTACGTCTACTAACATGCTCTTCTGAACATGCATAGGATAAGAGTTTTTCCCTTTTTGTTAATTACTGCAGTTATTCGACCAATCTTGCTACATACTGGTTATCTGAACTTATTTCCATAAAATGAAAAATTAAATTCCTTAAATTCCGAGCATCAATATTAAAATATTATGTTCAGTTCAAATTAAAAAAAAAAAAATTTTTTATGTTCAGTTTAAAGTAATTTTTATTGAAGATGGGACGCGTATTGAAATGGACGTTTTTTTGAACGTTAAGTGTTACGAGGAAATAGAATACATGCGTTTTCAAGGATAGTTAATCCATCCTATTCCTCAGGTTGCTAATAAACCCTCAAAAGGCGTAAGGTTAAGGATGCATAAAAAAATTACAAAACTTATCAAATATTTTTTTTTTTTTTATTTAAGGTGGGCGAAAGGATTAGGTGTTCCGTTGGTGGAACATTAAGTTTAGTCTTCTATTTCATCTTCCACTCATTGAAATCTGACTCTACCTGTATTACAGTCTTGACTTTTCCATAACCTGAGTTTCACGTCCGTCTAAATTTTCCAAGATAAACTCGGCGACTAATACGTTTCATACCTCGAAACCCTTGGTATCGTGTTCAACATCAAAGATCAAATAGGACCACAAAAGGGCTCTGACGTTTTCCAGGAAATGAAATGCTAAACTCAAGACATTTACATTGAATCTGTAGATGCGATTATATAGCAGTTTTGATTTTATTGAGATAAAATAGTGAAAAAAAAGACTAAAACTATAAATAACCGGGTTGTCTCATAGGCATACCCTGGGCTATAAATGGGCGCACATGGGTGTTCTACCCAGAGTGGGATAATTTTAATGTAGGGCGCCAAAAGTTTGGGTTAAAAAAATTACAATAGTTATTAATTAATAATGGGAAAGTGGTAGTATATGATACAATGATATCAAAGTATATTCAACGTAAAAATTTATATAGGAAAATTGAGTGATTTTAAAATTCGTGGTAAACATAAAACATTGAATTTGTATTTTCACAAAATGTTATCGTTCATAATACTGTTGAGTGTTGATGATGGTGAACATTGGACACTGATTATAGCATGTTAGTGGTAGATTGCAATTGCAATGCATAATAGGTGGTTCAGTACGACCTGTTTTCTGTTCTCCCAGTCCTGCAACTCACCGAAATCCAGTGGACTGGCGCATGGGCAGGAGCGCCACTGCGTACTACATTACCTGACACATCCTAACATCTCATTCTCATTTGTCATTTTATGTTCGATTGTTTAACGTGAACTAGTGGGCGTTAGCGAAGACTAGTTTTTTAAAAATTATTTGGGAATTGTTGTGACGGATGTATTTGAGTCGATTCCCAACTCCATCTACTATAACAATATTACTGTGCATCTCATTGATTCTTCTCCTGATAGTTCACATAACAGAACCCGGTTTGGCTCTTTACACTTACGTTTACATCGGGAAGATGCCTAAGCATAATGATCAAACATTTCTATTTCAAGCTCCTACTCAGGAATAGGGGCATATCTCATATGGTTTAGAATAAAGCTGTTTTAAGTTATATCTCAGTATTTAGGCTTGGATATTTTAAACTTTGTCATGGGCAACAAGCTTATGATAATGACGGCAAAAATATGCTCAGGTAAACTTAACACTGCCTACAGGCTAGGAATATTGTTGTACTTTTATTGAATTTGTCCTTTGTGCCGGAACTCACTTAACCTTTTTGGTTCTGACTGCTGAGTGCTGCACAAAAGTTGTAAATGTTTTTTTTATGTGTCCAAGCCATGCTCACTTTTTTGAAACTTATATAATAGGTGGGGAAATGTAAAAGAAATGTTTGGAAAAAGTAATAATTCCTATGGTGAAATCCTTTATTGGGTACAAGGTGGTCCAGCAAGGAATCTGATGCCGTGAAGGACAACTTGTCAAAGGCTTTCACAGAAAATTTAAAGCATCACTCAAAGACATTGATGTAGGGACCCCACTTTGCCAGAAAGCTTTGCGGTTTCAAGTGGGAAGGAGCCCACGTGGTTTGACAAATAAGTGTTGAAATATTCAAAATGGGGGGCTTTTTTGCCATTTTGTGAAATGAAAATTTGGAAAGTGGTTTGACATATCAGCCAATATGTAGCAAAGTGACAAAACCTACAGTATCGTAGCAGTCAAAAAGGCAATCTCCGATTCTTGGAGAGCTTACTTTTGAGAAAAAGGGAGGAATGAAGCTTTATAAGTACGAAGAATCAGCCAAAAACGTTGTTTTTGTTGCAAGTTGAATCCGAATCTCCTCAACTTCACTATCTGTCAAGAAGCAGAACAAGAAAGGAACCTTTGCATTTGAGGGACATGGATGCTGAAGCTAATTTTAATGATTTAGATCTGTTTTCAAAACTCAAGTGTAGCCGCAACAATTTTTTAATCATTAAATGTCTTATGCAAACCTCTCTCAAGGCGGAAAAGCAGCTTATGAACATTGAAGAAAATGTGGCCAACACAATTCGAAATGCTCTCCATGTTTCTTACAACATTGAACCACAGGAAAAAGGGACATACCAAATAGGCTGCAAACAAACTCTATGGAATGTACTCTAATGAAGTTGATAGCGGCTTGGAAAAAATGAATGCCGTTACTTTCAAAATGTATGTGCTGAGAAAAAAAGATTTGAAAAGGGAGTTATTTGACTGACTCAATATGATTACATTATATAACAACGATCTGACAACATTATTCGTTTCCCGATTCTTTCGAATTGTCCATCAGGATTTTTCTTAAATTACCCTTTCACAAAATCTCTCTGCAGTAAGATAGGTTTTCTGTTTTTTTGACCCGTTTGTCTCTTATGCGAAGAGGTTAACTCTTTCAAAAGGCTGACTAAATTCTCTTAATGTGTGCCGTGAAAAAATATTTAAACCCTCTGTTACAGAACTTTTTCAACACACTATAAACAAGTTTGCAAAATTGAAAGCAAGGAAAGAAAGCCTATTATTTAAATTGGTTCAATCAATATCGTTACAATATTAAAGTTTATTTTATAATCTAATGTGTAAATAAATAGCAAAGTTTTGTAAGGAAGCAAAACTCCAAGTCTGCCTTATTCGTGTTGAAGCTTTAGAGACCAAGCTGGGGCTTTTGCCTATTTTAGAAAATCAGTGGGGCGTAGCCCAGAGAGATTTGAGAAATAGATAATATGCCTAATATTACATCCCAGATACCCTGACAATGTCCATGCAAACTTTCAGTACAATCTATTGAAATAAGTTTTGCGTGAGGCAAAACAAACAAAGATCACTTTCAACATTTATAATATTATTAGGTTGATCAAGACTTCTTTATTTTTTTGTCCATCTACAAAATTGACAGATTATCATAATATTATATTTAAAAACTGTACTTACAGCTGGAGGCTGTATATGCCGGGTAAAAAAAGTGGGGGTGGTAGAAGATGATGCTACAGGATGAAAAAATGCTGACTTGAGAATTGATTGTATAATGGACCGCCATACTTTTTCACCACATTTTGATAACCAATAAATGGGAATAAGGATTGGTATTACAAAATCGACGATAAATAGTGAGTTTATATCATTGGAATGGATACGACCTCTTGACCAAGATACTTTGGCAATTTACTGCAATAGTGGTGAGAATATAAAGGTGAACAA
>NW_025784820.1:0-78054 GCF_021130785.1 Homalodisca vitripennis
TAAAACGTAAAGATATTTATAACTATTTCAACTTTGCATTAGTGATTATCAAAAATCTCATACATTTTTTACTATATTCTTGAATTTTAAAAAATACATGCACCACATTTGTTTTAAGATTAATATTAGATTGATTTTAGATTATTGAGATATCTCACAACATTTGGTAGCCAAAAACAAAGGCGCTAAATAGTTAACATTGCTCTTGTGAGACAAACTTAATGGCCGTACAGCTGACTCTAATGTTCATTAATTATGACACTAATCCCACTTCATTCCTCTGTTTGTTATGTAACAATGCTGTTACAATGAAGGACATTATACGATATCACGGAGTTACTTCAGCCTGTTTGCTTGCTTATTTTTGACAAATAGGTCCTAACTAAAACGTTTATTTACTATTAAGAACAACTGTTGGCTATTAACTTGTGATTTCGTAAAGATTTGGTTTGGAGCTAGCAGTAGAAAATTTTGTAATAATGCGAACTATATGAATGGAAACTTTATTATGATTAAATTCGGTATTAGAAGGAATGAGTGCCGAAATGTTAGATTTACAATGCTTAATTATATTCACGGTTGCAGTACATGCTTATTTTATAATTTTTGTAATTAATTATTATGAATTTTGTTGTTCTGTTGTTTTTTTATAAATATCGCCCTCAAAAACTTCTTTACAGTTTCCCATTCTTTTATACACGAGTTAGTACATAAAGGTCGTATTTTCACCCACAAACCTCAATTAGGATACCTTACATTAGGATTTATATATTTGTCATAAACAGTGATCCTACTATATATAAAAAAATTTTCCTTCCTTTACTCAAAAACCATAATTTTGTTGATGTTTTAAATTATATTAGTTTAAAAATTGCGATAGCATGCGGGCTTAGTTAGATTTCTAAAATACTAGAAAGCCATCCCGCTCCTTTTTTAGTTGGTGGCGGAAGTCTGTTGTTTTTAGAATCGAAAAGCGTACAAATTTAATCTCAAAAAATGCAAAAATACTTATTAATATTCCGGTTTCAAAAACACGATAATACAGTACCTACGCTTATTTTTTTCATGTATATCCATAAATTAGTGTTATTTAAAATAATTTAAGAGATCACAATTTTTTTTATTGGAGTTTAATTCAATGTAATGTCTTATGTACGTTAATAATCTTATGTGAATGCCAATTTGTTACTTTAATTATATTTACGAAAACATTAATATAGTTGAAAATTACCTACATTGTATATATTAGACGTATCAAAGAACACTATCACGCCATGTACAGCATACAATCTCGGTTTTTGCGCTAAAATCGCTGGTAAATGTGTGGTTCCTATGTTAGAGTTGCCCAGCAACGTTGGCCGCCCGACAGTAACCACCTCTTTAATGCCCCATTTAAATGCATTGAGTTGTTAAATTGAAAATGGTGAGAGGTGCTAAAGTATTTGTTTACATTTAAAGTCATGAAAGTAATAACATTTCCTATTCCTATCTCGTACTTTGTAATAAATGTTGAGTGCAGCTTTACACAGGAAAAATTTGGGATGTAAGTTCACACGTACTATTAAATACTTAATTGGGAAATAGGGCCTTTTAGTATAGTAAATGATAAGTAGTGTTTTACAAATATCATTCTTAAAAGCAGTAGCGAATCTTTACTTGAGATGATGATCTAACAGGTTTTTGTATAAATGAAACTTTGTTTTATGAAATGTGTGTGTAATATTTTTTAAATACTGTTTTTCCAAATAGCAAATAAAATATGGGACACAACTCAAATAAATTAAATAATAATATTAAAAATCCAATAATAGCAAGGAAGGAGCATATAACAACAGGCTTCCCTAAGGTTGCGTGCAAAAATTTCATATATTATGAAATTGGTATATATATAGGCTATTCTAACCTCTCTGTTATAATGTAAGACACGTAGCAAATAGTCTTTCGTTCTTGTTAGTTTGTTAAATTCATTCTTAGTTAATTCCCATTTATTATTTTCTTCCTTGAATTATACATTCTTGTAACCCTTTTAAAATTTTCATCGTAAAAATTTTTGTATTTAGAAATCCCTAAATATTCATAACTTTGTGTTAATCAAACTCCACAGAAAGAGGTATCGAAATATTAAGCTGAAGTAAAACACCAAGTTAACACAATGTACCCACTCACACGTGTAACAGGATACAAAGCGGCATGGCAGTGGTTGTGACAGTTCGGACAAAACTTGCATCAACTATTTCCCAACATTACCTCACATTTAGAAGTAGAAGGTTAATATATTGTACAGGATAATTTTTAATTGGAAGAAATCGAATTTTTCCGAACAATATCCATTATCCATTGAAACATAAAGTCAGTAACTAAAATCTGGGTTATGTATCACTGAAATACGGAGAATATCTGAAAAAATCCAGTTTCCTTCAAATCCTTTCACCGTAAAAGATCTAACTTAAAACAGAAAATTATTTCAATAATTATTGTATATAATTAAACAGCGAAATATATTTATGAATTGTTACTGATATGGCTATTAATTACGAACATTGTAGTATTTAACTCTTTTTATAAGTTCCAACTTATTTTGTGGCGTGTTAGACAGATTACATTATAATCAGCTTAAGCAACTTTAAGGGATAAAATATATATTTCCCAAGAATTAAAGACATCATCTATTCAGAATTTAAATAGCTACAGTTTAAGCTCCGATCTTATATCTTTTAACATGATTATAGGAATAATAAAATATTTTTTGCGAAGAAACACACAAGATTTTCTGACAAAGTTATTAAACCTGGTACAGTGGTAGAGGTGGTTACTCAGAGCTGACATTTTCGTAAGTCACATCAGCTTACAAGTCACAGTGTCGTAAAGTATTTCAGACAAAACAAAACAGTTGTAAGTCCTTTTAAATGCATAACTTACCTCAGATGTTTGTTAGTCTGAAACATATTTGGAGTCACCTTGACTTTACATGCACAATTGGTTTGTGGAATTTGCTGTATAATCCTTAGACGCTTTCATGAGTTTTTATGAGAATTAAAATAGTATTTTTTATAAAAGTCAAGTAACTGAAAGATAAGTGCCTATTTAAAAAATAGCACATCTGTAACTCTATGAAAATATTGATAGGTTTTAACTCCGTTGATTTGTGCAAAACAGTATTTAATTAATAAGTGAATTACGCTTGCTTATAACTTAACTTAACTTCCTTCAGAAGTTAGAGTTCAGGACAGTAAATTTTCATGATTTTTACGCCTGTGTTATCATGGTATTTCGAATACAGTTATCTGAGCATGCTCTAAGGGTAGGGGAATAAGACGCAGCTGAGATAAATTTGAACACAGTTCACAATCTGGTAGCAATATTTGTTTTGCTATAGCTTTTATAAAATTTGTCAATTATTCGAATTCTAAACAACAACTAACAATATCTTTGTCATATCTGAGTTCGACATATTGCTATTCCACCATAACACTGTCAATAAATAATTATTATGAAATGTCCATACATTTCAGAAACACGTTTGGTCAGGGTAAAAAGATTAGGTTAAGAAATTTATATTTTAAACTTCGGTGACTAATCAATTATGTTTTAGTTACTCTGTAATATATAATTTGAGTACAGTATCAGCAATAGAATTTCATTTTATTGTAAATTTATATTATTCTAACTGGAAAAGTCTTAATGAAAGCTACTTGTGTGTGTAGCATATTCAGTATGGTTAACTAGTTTCAAAGTTCTGGATAATTTATATACGGATTGTAAAGTATCCTGAGATTTATTTCTATAGCAAATGCATCAAGTATTTACAATGTAATTTGTATTTGTTCAACTAAAAAACATTTAATTATATTTTTTTTACTTGCTCTGTCGTTCTATAACATACTGATTTAAATATACTAGTTGAGTTGCTAAAACCATTTATCTTTGTAAAGATGTTTGAAAACCTCAAATACGACAGCGTATAGTAGACAAATACTTCAAGGGTTTTGTAAACTTTTCCATCTTTGTTAGGGTTGTGTAAACAGATTAGAATCATCCGAGGAAGTTTTCAACTTCAAAGTTTTATCTTTCATAACCAGACGTTAGGTTGGATCCTGTCACCATTAATTCTCATTGATATAAACATTTAGAGATCAGCAACTAATAGCTTGTCTGATTTTTTTATATCAACAATTAAACAAGTATGCTAGAGAGTAGTATGTTACCAGTCTCATTAACGTTACAGAGCGAGATACTTTAATTCTTTAGAATTTCACATAAATGATGCAATATTTTGAAGCATTTAGCATTAACAGCCTGCGTGTATATCGAAGCAATGTAGACGTAACTGCACATTGATTGTTAAATGTATCTTTGAGTACAGGTCATTTTATATAAAAAATAATATAATGCTAATTAATAAAAACACAGCTTTTCCCAAAACACAAAAATATATTTTTAGAGGAATAACAAGTTATCCGTTATTAAGAACAACATTCTTTTAACGTTCAGGAATAATTGTGTACGAGTATGATAACTCTAACTCGGAAGCGATTTTGTAGTTTATTGGAGTTTTTATCTTTATTAACTGACAGAGAATTAGAGCTGACATAATCTTGTGTCTAGTGTTGTTGTTATGATTATATTTTCTTTATACGTCTGCGATGTAGAGTGATGAAACAAACATTCCTGTTCGATAATGTAGTAAATCAAATAATGACACATTAAATTCTTCAGACCAAATTTATATTCTCATTACGTGTTCCTGCACATACATCATGATTACAGGGGTTAACCGAGACGTATAAATAATAAATGAAGACAAATCTTCACATTACGACTCTAAAAACATCACAGAGAAGTATTTACATTTTGATGAATTTGAATAAAGATTTTCATCTAAATTAGTGTTTAGTTTTTTGTGTGCAGTAAATTTGTATTTCAGTGAGTTTAATAATATTTTATATGTTTTACAACGCGGATTCTATCTCTCAAGAAGTTGGTATAATTTTATTTCTGACTGTCAGTATGCTCCATATATCTGGAACAAATTGACGTATAGAATTGAAATTTAGTAACAAATTTAATTGATAAAGTACCACAAAGATTCCGTAGATGATAGATATTATTCCATTGAATGGGTAAAACACTGATCTACTTAGGTTAAATTGATTTTATGGACGTACTTTGTCGATGGTTGAAGAACTTCAACTGGAATATTATCACAATACTATTTATTTTATTTTAATACAAATTTTTCAAATTAAGAATAAGAATAAGAATAATTTTTATTCCAAGAATGCTGTTAATGTATTTACAATATTATGATGGAATAATACTAGCTATCTTATCAAGTAGTGATAGCTAGCGCAAACAAAACTTTACAATTGAGCGAACAATGTCAGTCAGAGTTTTTATCTAATCATGATAACACACTGGTCACGGTGCTGCAGCACTCACAATCCATTACACATACCTTATCTCACCGAGTGTACACTCAACGAAACACATTCCCTTGACTAAATGTAGTAGTTGATTTTACACATATTACTTCCTTATAATAGATAACATCAAATACTATAACGTAAAATGTAATTATTGCTTAATAAATCTATTCGAAAGAAAACTTTTATGTTACACAAAATATAGTTAAGTATTTTTGAATTAAGAAAATCATTCTAAATTAATTTTCAACACCCCTCAAGACATGCTGATAAACATTCCACTTACATCGTCTTTTGTGAGTAGCCATTTCTTAACTTTAGCAAGAAACTGTTTACAGTTTTTATTGTTAATTTTGATGAAATTCGGTAACTGATTGTAGAGTTTTGGTCCCAAGAATACAAAGCTTTTTTTGAAAATTTTTTTATTAACTTTAGGATGGGTGCAGAATCCTTGTTTTGAATTTCTAGTTTTATTATATGTCCTTTCAACACCGTAATTCCCACTTCTATTAAAAAACACTTTTAAAACTTTGTAAATAAATAAATGAGTCAAAGGTAAAATCTTTAATTGGCTAAATAAGGGGAGTGCAGAAGTACGTTTGGGTTTGAATGATAAAATTCTTACAAAATGATTTTGTGTTATGATTAACGGATTGATAGTCGCCTTGTCTGTCCCTCCCCAGTTTTCAATGCCGTAATTTAATCTAGAGTCCATGAGTGCAAAATAGAGGACGCGCATTAATTCCGAACTCAATACATTTCTTAAGAAATAAAATTGTCTTATATTTTTCCGGAGTTTTGACTGAAGTTGAGAAATGTGAGTTTTCCATGAAAGTCTATCATCTATGTATATACCAAGGTACTTTATTTGATTGACTTGCTCAATTTTGACACAATTACAGTTTTGGTTTACTGGGTAACAAAGGTTATTATTGTGAAATCGTAAATCTAGGTCAAAGGAATAGCCTCTAAGGTCAAAGTTTACAAGTTTTGTTTTGGATGCATTAATTATCATTTTGTTTTTATTGCACCAATTTCGAAGTGTTGTGAGATCTTCATTAATTTGTGTCCAGATGGGAGCCCAGTTCTTGTTTGAATAACGAAGTGAGACGTCATCCTCGAATGCGCTGATTTTCCCGTGCATGGGCATATTTAATAAACTATTTATAAATACTAGAAATAATGGAGCTGAAAGCACGGATCCCTGAGGGACACCTTTTGTTACAACTTTAGGTGGGCTTAATAGCCTTTGGATGCGGACTTGTTGTGAGCGTCCAATAAGGTAGGTTTTAAACCACCTTAAGGGTACTCCTCTAACTCCCGCTAATTCTAATCTTGTTAATAAAATTTCATGATCTACAAGGTCGAAAGCTTTGGAAAAATCTATAAATATTCCCGATGATTTGTTACCATTATTAAAGCTGTTATAGATTCCTTCTGTAAAATCAGTAATAGCTAATTCAGTATTCTTTCCTTTTGTAAATCCAAATTGTTTAGGGCTGAAAAAATTTTGTTTGTTCAAAAATTCGAGGAGTCTTAGTTTCATAGCTCGCTCAAACACCTTGGATAACACTGACAACAATGCGATAGGCCTATAGCTCTGTAGAGCATCCCGCTTTCCGCTCTTGAAAATTGGTACAACAATACTTTGTTTTAACTTGGTAGGAAACTCTCCTGATAAGAAGCTAGCATTGATCAAATGTACAAGAACGTGAGCTATTTCTGGGGCAATTTTCTTTAACAGCTCAACTGAAAGAGAGTCACAGCCCACAGATTTTTTGTTTTTTAAGGAATTTATTATTTTCAGAACCTCTTCTTCACATACCGGATACAAGAACAAGCTATTTGCTTGGTACACGCAGCCGGAGGCGCCCACGCCATCAGTGTCGGGCGAGTCGGCCAACAGTGATAGCGGGGCACTGATGAAATAGTCGTTAAACATGTTTGCCAATTGTTGTGGGTCCTCTACATTGTTACCGTCACTGTCTTGCACACATGTTATCGGCCGTTTATCTCGCCTATCAGTTAGGCTGTTGACCAGCTTCCACTGCTCAGAACTATTACCATTACATGCGTCAAATAATTTGGAGTAATATTTGTCTTTTGCCTTGCTAATATTTAAATTTAGTTTATTTACAAACGAATTAAAGTATGCATTCAAATTAAAGTCGTATGGCCTTTTTTTCTTTAATTTAGCTAGCTTGTTTCGCTTTTGTATTTTATCTAATATAAATTCGTTTATCCAAGGAACTCTTAAATTTTGCTTTTTGATATTTCCTTTTGATATCTTTCGTTTCTTTACTAAACAAAAGGGCCTCTTGAATGACATTATAAAACTCAACCAATGCTCTATTGACATCATACTCATTTAACAACGAATTCCAATTGTAAGTGTTTAAAAAATTCTTTATTTTATCAAAATTTATTGTTTCGTATTTCACAGTAGAAAAATTATCTTGCGACACTCTTCCCAAATTATCGTCTTTTATTATTAAAGCTAATAAATTATGATCAGTAATTTCTGTTTTAAAGTTTCCTGTTATAAACATATTTAAATTTTTATGTCTAACAAAGATGTGGTCTATACATGAGGAAGAATCTGAGGATATTCTAGTGTAGTTATTAATAAAAGGAAAAAATCCATTATTATACATCAAAGAAAGATATGTTTCTACTTCCGGTTTGTCTTTTTTTATACATATATTAGCGTCACCCAGATATATAGCGTTAGTCGATAGTCGCCTCAATAGTGGTTCCAATTCTTCAATAAAGTTATATTCCGTGTAGCTTTGTAGTCTGTACACACAAAAAATATTAAATATGAAATTTTGAATCTTAATCTCTAGAACTAACACATCTGCAGATCGCATTGTCATAGATTTGTTCTTAGCATTAATTGTATTCCGCACAAAAGCTATAACACCGCCACTTCGGTATGTTTCGTTACAGTTCGCAAATGTAGAATATCCCGGAATTTTATATAAACAAATTTCCTCTTCAAAAATCCAAATTTCTGTTAATATAATTAAATCAATTTCGTAGTCCAGTTTTGCTAAACTGGCTAGTAATATATCGAAATTTTGTCGGAGACTTCTAATATTTATGTGGATGCAACTAAACGTGACTTTAGGTGAGGCAAAAAAATCTCTGTTTAAATTTTCGAAATTCAAAACATTACTTTCTTGTATCATATAATACTATTCTAATTACGTAACAACAATGTACTTAATCTACTAGATGTTGACTATTGTTACATTATTTACAACTGTGTACTGTTTGGGTTTACACTTACATGTCTCTTAAGACTTGCCTCACTGATGATCTTGATGACTCTGTGGCCGACGTCCTTCCGTGCGAAGATCTTGCCATCTTTGGTCCACACGAACTTGTATCCTTCATCCCTTGCAGCCTCCTTGGTCTTGGAGAGAAGTTTCTTGTTGGCAGGTGAAAGGTGCTCGTTAACAAACACCTTCTCCTTCGGCATCATGGGGTTGATTCTGTCAGCTGTCAGGGGTCGTGTCGCCTTGAAGCCGCTGATCCAAGCCTCCTTGTCTCGCCGGGACTTGAACTTCACAACAATGGGAGCCGCTCGCTTCTTGTTGTAGCTGGGGACCCGATGCGCCGCCTCTACAGACTCCTCCTTCATCTCAACACCAATGGCCCTGGCAACGTCCGACAGCAGAGTATCCAGGTTTTCGTTTCGGGACTCAGGAACACCGCTAATCTCGATGTTTGAGATCCTTGAATATTGTTCTATGTCTCTCATACGAACTTCCAGGTCTTCTACAGTGTTGCGCAGCTTCTCGTTTTCTTCGTGTAGGCGTCGGGTTTCCTCCTTCGCATTCTTTAACTCTTCCTTCATCTCCTTCATCAAGTCGTTGGCAACATCCATTTTGCCAGAGAAAAACTCTAGAGAAGCTTTGAACTCCTTGAACTCTTTGCTATACGAATGTAGCTCACTGAATACTTCACTTTTGAAAGCATTTAAGGTTGAAATTAAAAAATCTTTGGTTATTGACGTAGCTGAGGTTTTTATGCTACTTACAGAATCTTTGTCACCTTTGCATATATCACACATCCATTCACGCTTAGAACGGGTCTTGCTTGGAATACAGGTATTGTGCACTACTGCCCCACACTTTCCATTACAACTGATACTGCTCTTTTCGTCTTCACACTGTAGATTGCAAACGCTGCAGTTAACCGTCATAATTACGTAGAAATAATTAAATTCAGGGTTACGTCCAGTACTAACAGGTTAGGTTAACCTACACACAGCACGTGCTACACACTTGACCTTCAGTCCGGAGCGCTTAGCGATAACGACCGGCCAGCTCGAGTGACTGATACTGACTGAAATTGGTTAAAAATATTATTTTTATAATATTCTTTTAATATTAATAATCTTATAACAAATTTAATATCGTTTATACATTCTAACATTATGTTGTGATTTACAGCAACAGAACATTGCATTAATCTCCATAACGTTATCCTATTCCAAGAATGAAATTATTTCAGCACAAGAGGCGTGCACCTTCTCTAATGAATATTGTGAATTTTTGCCACTATTGCATTACGTAGAAGACTGCTGGACTCAAAGTTACCAACCAACGAGCACAGTGTAAAAAGAAGGATAAACCTCACCTGTTCTAAAATGTAAATTTCCTACACCGACTGTGTAACTTTGTAAAATATGATATAAATTAACTGCACACAGTCCGTTTATTCTAAGCAGTACAGAATAACATATAATCACATTAGGTTAGCAAAGCCTTTCACTCGTGGAGGTGGAACAATTTCATTTCTCTCTGTATTCTGCTTGTCTTTTTATCTGTATGTCTATTCGCACGACATATAAAAAGGCAAACTGGCCTATTGATTTTAAATGTGCAGGAGACTTGATTTCTATTATAGAGGAGCACTGAGTTGGATAGTAATGCAGGTCAATCTATTCGATCTTTATGAGCGTTAAAGAATATTTTTACATTGGTATTTTAGGTTACCATGATGTTAATGAGAACATTTATTAAATCTTAATACACCCCTGAGATATTTATGTATGTGCCACACCCTAATTAATGTGTAATCAGTAACCCATGTTCTAGAATGAGTGGATACAAAGAAGATGAATAAATACCGGATGGACGTATAAACAGCTGAGTTTCAAAGTTGTATTAAACAAATGTAGTTACCAATTGAAAATCTAGTTTTCTGATGTCAGGAACGACGATAGTATTAACTCATGTGTCCTAACTATTCCGACATATAAATCGTTTCATAGTGAATAAGTGTATTGAATTTTGTTATTTAACTAAAAAGGAAACCAATATAATGACCAAATTTAAATTCATCTTACAGAAAAAAAATTCAAGATATATCTCGTATAATTCAAATGCTAAATCAATGTCATTTTCTATAAGAATTAAATCTATGATGCCTCTTGTGTTGTTCTTTCTTTTTGTATGAATGTTAAAACTTACAGAGTAAAACCTAAGAAGAATAATTTATGTTATGATAAATTACAGAGGTAGTCTAGTTATAACAAATACATCATTTTTAGGATAAACGTTTCTTCTCTGTTTCATCGTCTGTCTAAATATCCGTCTATCGGAGAATTTAATGAGTTATCAACGAATATTTGTCCCGCAACTTCAGCGAGGCCTGTTACGGCACTTCTTGTGGAGTACTTCTTCCTTGTGAATAATCGCTTAAATTTCTTGTCATGATAATGTTTTTAGTTTTGATTTTTACCTTTTATGTATACACAAATACAACTTTTGTTACCAATAATTAAGTTAACTTCCATTAAAAATAACAATTAAACGGTTCTCAAAATTAGGTCTAAGAATAATTGAGCGGAAAAAACCTGACAGTTCCATCCCACTTGTTGGGGAGTTACGGTCTGCCTCTTGCTTTAAATAAATTTTAAACGTAACGTATATTTGTTTAATACATATATGAATAAACACAGCCATCTTGACAACTTAAGAAATCTTTCTACAATGTATTAACAGTTGCAAATAAAGTTTAAATGAAATGTTGCATTAGCATATTGAAACTTTTCTAGGCAAAAAGAGTTGAAAAACGTGTTTTATATCCCCATACAGATGTGTACTGTACAGGGACGTAAATAACGGTGCTTTTCAAATAAAAAAAAATATTAATCAATCAATCAATCAAGCTTTAAATCAATGTTTTATTGCGAAGACACGATATAGTACATGTATAGCAAAAGTCCATTCGGGTTCAGAGCTAAAACGTTGAACATTCTTACCACATCACGATCTCACTCAAACATACAATTTTAAAATTCATGCATCCTTCATCCATTTGCCAATTTTCCACCTACAGCGTCGAAATCAATCTCCAGATTGGCCGATCTTCTAGTCAAACGCCAAAAACTCGGTAACAATATGAAATGCTTGTGACGCTATAAAACATTTCAAACGAGTTTTTAGCACATTGGATGTCTCGGCATTCTTTATAAAATTGGGCGGCTTGTTGGTTAAATGAATTTGGATCCATTTAGTAATATTCCTGCCTTTTATTCCTAATATCTTGACATGATATATCACTGATTTTTACATCAGGGAAACTTTTTATATTTGGTATGTTTGGAAGGATTCATTCAATGCGAATGTATTGTTCTGCTTCATTTCACCTTAATCAGGTGAATTTGATGATATAGTATAATCAGGTATTTGTTGAAATCTGCATACTTCTTAGTTGTGATCAACTTTTATTAATCCTTAAGAAGGTCGTAGACTTCATATTTCAGGAGCAAGGTCTGTAACAGCTTCATATTTTTGACGCGTCACTAAGCGGAAGGTGGAATAGAGCTTAACTCAATTTTCACACATTCTATATCCTTGCATAAATAATTATGCAAAAAGTGCATCAATATATATATATACCTAAACACTATGTTAAATAGTGTATATGATATGCTAAGTGAAGTATGAAAACATCATTCTTTAAAAAGAGTACACCTTTACTTTGAATAATTATATATACACACACAACGTCTATGTTTACAAAATTTGTTTTAACCAACAACTAGGGGAGTTACTTAGCGTTCTAATTTTTCAATTCACGGCTACAAAAAATTAATCATCAACTGTGAAACGAAAAAGTTATAACGTAATAATCTGATTTCCTGAGATTAAAACTCAGCTCTAAAGGTAACGCCCAAGTTAAATTGAGTTTGTAACTTCAAAACTGTAAATCCTTGTTATCTGTTATTCTGTTATACAATTCAAAACACAACGTTCTGGAGTAGAAAACTACTGATTCTCTATATGAATTAGATTTGCACATAATAATTCTATATTGTAGAAAACTAATGCCAAGTCTTGGATACAATCAGGAATCTGTAGAGTGTAGGGTTGTTTACAGCTTTATCGATGTGTTAGTCTCCAGTCGTTTGCTAATTCAATATTTTTGTGAAATTCTTAGTCCAAGACGTTTTATAACACGAGAATTTTGAAAATATATTTTTTTATTAAATCTATATATATAAAATTGAATGTTTGTGTGTTTGTCCTTTATGGAATCGTAAAATATTTGACTGTTCGTTATGAAAATCTGTATGTTTATGTATTTTTACACGGGGAAGGTTTATATGCTATGTTCATTTATGTAACTTACCACAAGGCAGCGCTGTAAAATATAAAGATTTTCAAAGCGCCTGCACATTATAAACTGCAACTACAAGACAGTTACGTATATTAAATTGCCAAACACTATTTGAAGGTGCTAATTTATTTTGTATATTTAGCTTAAAAATAAATTTCTGGCTAAACCTAAAGCTTGAGTGTTAGACCACTTTTTAATAAAGTACATGTGCGTTGTGCGTGTACAATGGCTATAGACATACATTTCTGACAGATTTTCAAATTATTTATATTATTAAATTGTAAAACCTTATGAAATTTGGTATTGATAAATAGATTTTAATATTAAATGGGTTAAGCTATTCACTATTTTTATCACATGATAATTTTGGATCTTACACTAATAAATTTGAGATGGGTATTAGGTTTAGGTATAGTTTTAACCAGTTTATCAGGCTTTGGTTCAATTTAGTATGGATTTTATGACACCAAACTATTAAATGCAATATTCTAGCCGTGCGAACATTTCCATATCGAATAATAAATAATTAATTTAGCAGATATTTCCCAAAATGGGAGCATAAAGAAGGTATTTAAACCAGTTAACATTTTGAATGTTTAAACTAATAGTAATACTGAATTCTATATACTTAGTACTAAATGCTCTTTACATATTTATACAAATAAAATATTTTAAGTAATTTTTTTAGAATTTATAGCAATATATTTTTACATATACAATATTTTAAATGAAAAGCTACTGCAATTAACAACACTACAGGCAAAAAATCAGTAGGAATGACTTGATTGGCTATTAAAATAGTAATTAAGTTATTTAAGTAATTTTAAAACATGATTTTAAATTTGAATCTAGATAATACGTGAATAAAACTGAGTCAATGATCGTTCTTATTTAGGCTGTGCTTTAACTAAGAAAAACCTAATATCCATGCAGTTTATATTATTTGCTTTTCTAAATGAAAATTACTATAATTTAAATTTGCCTCTTCGTTGCAGAGTTTAAATATTTCAAGAACTGCTAAACTATGTTTTTAAACATGTGTAAATTACATCTATTTATATTATTAACCAGAGAGAAAGAGGTAGCTTTAAAAATATTTCCGTAGTTAACAAGAACATTTTAAAAATTGCTTAAAATGTTTAAAAAATTCAGATTAAATAATTTGGTAAAACATTATTATGCGAACGCTGCACGAGAATGTTTTTATTGAAACGTTAAACACTTCGTAGGTATAGACGTTATAGACCTTGAGAGTAAGGACCAACAGATCAAAAATTCTTCATATTCGTTATTGAAACGAAAAGCAAACGAGTCAGCTGTTCAGGTAGAAGATACTCTCGCTTTGTATCGGAAAAGAAATTAGATCACGTGGTGTCTAACTGATGCCCAACGGTATTGTGCTTGCAGAGCTAATATCACAAAGAGTAGGCTAGTGTACTACAGTGTATTTTGATACTAGTATTGGCGTTTATTATTTAGTAGTGTTTGCAGTGGTGAGTATAACGAGGGTAAGAAATTAGGTAACATCTTGTACATGTTTTTTTTACACCAGTTAAAAGTACACAATGATAAATTTATGTTTCTTGAAAATTTTTAAAATGTTTTTATATAATATGGAGAATGGATTTTTATTCCTCCTTATTGCATTGTTATCAATACATCGGTTGTATATCAACTATCTACCAATACATCTAACCTGAATTCTTCTGTATTATAGTTGTATCACAGTTGAACTACCTCAACTAAATATATGATACATGTGACGTGTCAGTATTTAACTATCACATAAAGTTTTATCACTATTATAATATAAATGTGTCACTTGTATCACAGCATCCCGTCTCACAGTCCAACGATCATGATCACATCTCATTTGCGCTGACATCAATCCCACCCCAACTGACAACACTGACATTCGCCTAATTATGCTGTGAGTTACCATATTAACACTGACGTCACTCTACAAAAGCATTATCTGTACGTGGTAATATTAATGTCAGTTGTGATTACTCATTCTATTCGCTATATTTTTCATTCTAGATTTAATTCCCTAAATAGCTAATGTGTTTTTAATATTACATCATTTGTCTTCCGCTATATTACGTTTTTATATAAATCATTAGTGATTAAGGTACTACTATTTTGTTATGCTTCAAGATCTTTTACAGAAAATACGAGTTTGTTTAAAAAAATATATACGAAGTAGGAGTACACTACTCCACGTGTCGCGTAACAGGCGCCGCTAAGGTTTCGTGAGTAATTTCAAGACTATAGCTCATTTCATTATCAAGATCTTTTGTAATAAGTAGGTTATCGATTATATAAGAAATAAATTTAAACATTTCCATAGCAGACATAACAGACAATTTGTGAGCTTCCTAACTCTTCATTGGCACTCAGCAATATTCCATGATTGGATGTTTACCATCATAGAATCCTTTCTTGTCATTGTATACATGAAATTTTATGCAAGGTATTTATGGTATATTTACAGTTTTGAAGTTAAAGAAGACAAAAATGAAACTTTTCCAGCGCCACGAGTTATAGGCTTCAATAATGCCCAGCCAATTAATGGATGAAAAGTAGGAGTACTTAGTATTATGTTTCAACACAGTGCTTTTTGTTATATTTGAAGTGGTTAACGATAACCGCTATTTTATTACATTGTTTGAATTTTTACTCAGTGTATAAATGTATAAAACTTTTAGACGTGATGTCATTCATACTCACTTCTATGAGTATGAAGGCACTTCCAATTTTGATGGCAATTGACAAGTATGCTAATTAGATTCACTAACGCTTTTGCAGGAGAATATTTTTGCATTAATATTACTTCTTTTATTAGATCTCCTCGCACATCAAAGTACGGTATTTTAAAATATGAGAGATTCATGTCCATTTTAATGAATATTTATGACAAGAATTACTTTTAACCAAACATTTTAATGGATTTACATTTTGCTTTTCTAACAATATTGGAAACAGTTTGAAACATTATTTAATATCCGAAGTAAGTTATGAAAATATTGCATTCAAATACTTTAATATGTTCACATGAAAAGTATAGCAAGTGTTATACTGACGGTTTCAATATTATAAAGTAATCAAAAATAATTTACTAGTCACATAGTTTTCCCACCTCTAGAATACTCCATAAATCGCTGGGTTTGAAATATGAGTTTATAAAAAGTGAGAGATTTAGTATATGAACAGGTTAAGATTTCTCATCAGGGGGTTTCAAAATGTTTAGCACTCTAAAACAGATATGAGTGTATATGAAGTAAACTTGAAACAAATTCTTAATCATTTACGTACTAAAAACTAATATGACGTCAAAAGTATTTTTATATGTATATAAGTATGCTGTGTGCAAAATTTCTTGAGGAATTTCCGCCCTTGCGTACAATACGAGGTAAGAGATACGTGAAGAATGCCGAGAATCTGCCGGGTCTCACAAAGGGCGGAATGTGAATGTCACACATTTAAAAACTGTGCACAGTTTTACTCTGTCTTAAGAATGGCAAACTTTAATACATAATTAAGTAATTAGTCATAGCGACGATATTTCCAATTAAAGTCAAATGAGAGTACGAATGATAATTAATTGTGATTGTCAGCAAAAGTTTACCCCCCTACTAGAGGAAGGCCATTTACTATTGGTACGGCTAAAAACAATAAAATAAGAAATAAACTATGCTTAATTCTGCGTAACCATATCATATACTCAAGTATGAAAAAACAGAGATTTTAAACAGATTGACACAATCCTTAGTCGGTTCGTAAAAAATAATTACGAACAAAAACTTAAAAAGAACACAATTATTACTTGTACACAAATAAAATAATTGAAATAATAATCACAAGTTAATTACACAACCTACATCGCGCTAGCAAGGGAAGCTTCAAGTTCGCGTCAAAGCAAAAACCATCCTGACCCACAGCTATCTTTCCTCGTTAAATTTTGATATAAGAATAGTGTTATATACATTTAACACGAAATATCAACCCTATAAATTTACCAATTACAAAGTTTGTGTATATGCAGATAAACAATGCAGAAAAATGAAATTTCCACATTATATATATATATATATATATATATATAAATTACAACGAAATACAACGTATAATACACTAAAATGTTATAAGGCAACGAAACAGCATAAGTTTAATGTTAGTTCAAATTAACAAAGTAATAAAAACAGAGAGAGGGACAGGGAGAGAGCGCGAGAGGGGAGAGAGAGCTTTAGCTTTTATTCAGTCAACTTCTCATTGCACATAAATCTAAGAGGACAATTGCACTTGGTAGGTACACCAGAAGCTGAATCCCTTTAGGATATTCTTCTACACGTTTACGAAATATTTAACTTTAAACACTCAAACTAATCCCACTAATATTATAAATGCGATATATATTTCTCCTTCATCAGAACAACAAGGCAAATTCTACTATAGTACTGGAAATATCTTAGACCTGAAATATATGACAAGGACTGGAAGTATAGGCTTTTGGACCGAAGTAAGTTTTCGAGACCTGTGTGATCTGAGATTTGTGTTTTATTGATCGGGATGACAAGGCAGATTCAGCTGTGACGTTATGTATATAATTAATTAGAACCAGAAATGCTCCTACACGTGCCAAACATGATATAATAATTAAGTTAAACTCTGATAATATTTACCACAAACTTAAATAATATCTAGTTTTAAAATTTGTATAGGACTCCCATCATATTATATCATCATTGCTTTTACTAAGTAATATAAGGACTTTGGTTCTAAGATTGAGTGCGAAGCCACGGGTAACAGCTAGTCAAGATTATAAATTTTTATTACATTTTCCATTACAAGCTAAATTAAAAGCTGATCAAATTAAAAGCTATTCAAGAGATGAAAGGGTATTATACGAATCGATAATATAATAATGTGAAATAAGTTATTGCAGGGTTATAAATGCTGTATGAATGAAATCTGTCTCAACAGTAACTTTCAGATTGTTAATTATCATATCCGTAATAGATTTCTTTTCAATGGAAAGGTTTGCTCAAGAAGGATATGAATCCTCACACATTGGATTATCACAATACAACTCACCAAATACAAGTGATCAAACCACAGTGTAGAATACTGGTAGGTATTTATTTATTTATCAACGGTAATACACCATTTTACAGATAGGGATATCAAGATGACAATACAAATTGTAGAAAAACAATACAAAGGTATCAATAAATAACAAAACAATAAAATATTGCAAGCACTTATAGATACACTTATAGGTACTCTTAGTCATATTAGATTGTTACTGAACTGTTGCACTGCAAGAGTATAAACAAAATGACACTCAATTATTATACAACATAAGAACATGTTTTCAATAATCTAACATGCAAACATTATGATCTCCTTTATTTTGTTTCAATTTTCCAACTGATTTTACTTTTAGTTTATTTTCTTCAACCCTATTCGACAGTAATTAAGGAAATTTCAACTAATTTCAGTGCTAAAAGGCAGTAAGTCACGGGATATTAGTTAGTACACGGAGTTATATTATGACAATATATTCAATGGAGAGAGGCATTGAGACAATTAGAAGATATTCAGTGCACAGTGACAGTGCGACGCGGAACTATTGTGAGGCACAGAGACAGTGCGACGCGAAACTATTATGAGGCACAGGGACAGTGCGACGCGGAACTATTATGAGGCACAGAGATAATAATACAAGAATTCAGTTCACATGAGCAGTGAGACAAAGGACTCTTGCCAGTAAACAAATATACAGTGAGGAAGATTGTTATAATCAGATTACAGTGACAGTGAAACAATAAGTCTGTTATATTAGTGCATATGAACAGTGAGAGAATATTGGCAGTCCACAGCGAGATTGTGATTAAATCCCACAGTGTTTTGTTGAAACAAAATGTTGAGAAGATTGAAACAAATTTATTTTGTATTGTTGGCAGTAAAATGAGATGAATGTAATTCCAGAACAAATAAACCTCTTCTCACGGCCACATTTCATAGTCGTATTATTATTTTGACACTTCTAAGCCAAAATAACACTTGTAATTTTTATTTCTTTAAACTTTCTATCAAACGGGAATTAAAGTGTAATATAAATTTCAAAAAGTGATTCGGTATTTCATTAAAAATAGCTTTAATTACGTTAATATTTGTAATAAATACTACAGAAAAAGTCAATTAATGCTACGGTTCATTGAAATTAAAAAGGCTTTATTTGACCCAAGAAGAAGGAGGTGGTTACCAGAATTTAACATCGTTTAGTGATACAGATCACTAACACTACATTTTGAATCAAATGTGATCTCTTCCTCAGATAAATATCTAACTTAACACGACCCTATAAATTAATACAATCAAAGTAAATATAAGTACATTATTCAAGAACGTTTGTGACATATAAATGAGGAATCTCAACCGAAATATGAATTCAACTCCCTGCACTGTCTCTAAAACATGCACCACAATATAATAATTATTGAGACTGAACTAAGTTATACAGGCTACAATAAGTCTGCATTGAACGACCATTCACTAAAAACAAAATCATTGACAATACTTTCATCGTCAAATTCAAAGTTAAAAAAATTGATCCAAGAATTTATGAAAATTAGAACTCTTATTTTATTTAACCTCTTTCACCCTCATCTAACATGCATCAAGCGTAAAATACTTTAACATTAATAACTTAGGCTAAATAATTTAAGCAACTTTTAATTCCCGAGCAGCAGATGAAATACTGAAGGTATTACATGGTAACATTAGTATAATTTGAGCAACACATTTACAAACTGTAAGATAGTAATAGTTTTCATATTTATTACTGGTCCTAATATAATGTGTGTCTGAACGCAATAATCTCTTTTAAACGTAATGTGAACACCGCCGAAGGTTGTGCTGTACCTGACAATGTCAACTCTATTGGACAGAAAAGTATTTATGTTTTACTGACGACGGTGTCTGTCCCTGACAGTCTATTTGTCATCTCGTACCTGAAGATGACAAACTTCGTATTACTATTTAGCTGTCATTCTTATTTGCTGACAGGATTTGTAGAGCTGTTTGAATAAGAAATTTTTTTAAAATTTATATTTAATTTCTTTAATATAGAAATAAAATTCACAGTTTAGTTTACATTGTAACATATTTAATGTATATACTTTTTAACTGTAAACGTCTGTACGTTTTAAATTAAAGGGAACAATAAATTATTACTATAAAATATTCTGAAATCAAATATTCATCATTTGTTATTTAATAAGTTTATACCTTATTACTACTGACAATAAAGTAACGTCTTTCATGTACGTCAGTTTAGATATATTTCATAATATAAATATATCGATGAATCTATTTATTTTGGCTTTCGAAGCACTCTTAATTGATAAGTCAATTCCATTAGTAAGTAGTTTTCATTACAAACTAACTAAGAAACCCATATTTGTATTCATGAAGCGTTAGCAGACCCTATATTTGGAGAATTTGAAATGATAAGTTTCTGTCTGTTTGGCCATCTGAAGTCTCAAAAGTCAAAGGACGTATATATTTTAACATTTTCTTGAAGTTTATTTTCCAAAGCTATTGCAACAGAACTTAGTTTCATCCCGTAAAAAGTGCAGACTGATGAGCTAGATCTGTATAAAGCAACTACCGTTCATGAACTTTATAACAGGTCCCATTAAATTCAAACCGATTATAGCAGAACTCAGCTTCATTTTGTGACAATGGCGAAGACTTTACAGAAGAAAAACCCTTCTCACTATATCTACATCACGACAAATAAATTTCCAAAAAACCAAATTTCACTCTTTCGTTTTGTAATATTTTATAATACCTTAAGAAAATCTAATTCGAAATCGAAATAGTATAGATTCTCAGTTTATATTTAAAATTTGGTTTGTCCTACATAAAATTTGTTAGCAAATAATTTAAACAGGTATTGGTAAAAAATTGAGAACATGATATACGTCAAACTTCTTGTAAATCATTTAGAAACCAAGTTTAGTACAAACCAGAAATCGACAGTTTGGTAAAGCGAAAAATTGACCACTTGAGAGCCTTTACGCACGAAAGGAAGCAGTTTACTCAGGACGTGACTAGACTGTCAGCGGATGTCACCGTAACACCTTTACAGTTCACACAGTTAATGTCCCAAGACGCTGATGTGTAGAAATTGCTGTGTACTTCTACAGATTGTAACGATATAACTAAAAAAGTTATAGACTATAACTATGGTAATTTATGCACGTTTAAATTATTTTTATACATGGTTTAATTACGCAAGCAACTAAATTCATTATTCAATACGAGGGTTTAAAGTTTGAAACATTTAAATTTTAGTTGCTGTTCTAGGTAGTTTTAAAACTTAGTAAATAAATACTTGACCTAAGGAATAGCTTTGAGGGTAGTTAATGACTATTAGCATCTAATAAAGGATGGTCTACAAGGAGCTTGGCAGAAACATTTAAATAAAGCATACCTCAAGATGTGCATCAATATAAGCGTTAGCAGACCCTATATTTGGAGAATTTGAAACGATAAGTTTCTGTCTGTTTGGCCATCTGAAGTCTCAAAAGTCAAAGGACATATATATTTTAACATTTTCTTGAAGTTTATTTTCCAAAGCTATTGCAACAGAACTTAGTAGTAGGAAGAATATTGCTTCCCTCTTGCGGAACCTGGTTATCAAAAGTAAATTTCCTCAAGAACTGTGAGGTAGAGTAGGGTTTCCGTTTCTTCAATCTTCAGGTACGATAATCCTGCTTGGACGAAGACGCGATAACATTTTATCATCTCAAATTTTTATCGTTTAGAAAATTTTATTTTTCTTTAGGGTTTCTGACAAAAAAAGCTGCTAACTTTTTATTTTGAAATTCGTAAGAATTTTATTCTCTACGATGTGATATTTAGTTAATAAGTTGTAGTAAATAAGTTGTTTAGTTAAAATTTGATTATGGTACATAAATATTATAATTAAATTGTAATAAAATAAAATAAATATATTGCCTAGCTGTCATACTTTAATGTTTATACAGAAAAGTTGATTAAATTTGACACTCATTCAATTAATATTAAACCGCTCTAGAGACCAAGATGGGATTCTTCTCTACTTTCAAGACCAGTGGTGCGTGGCAGAATGGATTTTCGAAATAAGAATAGGCTTATATTCGTCCCAGGAACCACAAAAGATCCATGTAAAATTTATTCAAAGTCAGTACAAATAGTTGAGCAGTTTATGTGTGGAAACAAAACAAATAAACAAAGGCACTTTCGTATTTTTAATATTATTCGGATTGGAAGAAACTAATATGGTTTTATAACAGAAAATTAGTCTGTCCTCTATTACATTTATTTAATAATGCAGATAAAGAGAAAAACAAAAATTCACTTTACACCAGCAAAAATAAATATTTAAGTTGCCAATTAACGTCTTTGGTCCTGTTTGCTATATTCTGTCGATGAATATGGGGGATTTGCTTCAATGGAGAAAGAGGGATTTTGTAATAGTTCAACATTTTGTTCAGGGATATGCTATCAACTATCTACCTAATTCCATTCTTATATTTAAATTCAAATATCCTTAGTATGAAAAGTAAATCATTTATTAATAAAATCAAACTACGTTTATACCGAGTAATCAATTCGTAATATCTGACAGCTTTAAGTTTCCATAGCTGTTTAGTGGAACTCTCACAGTACCTCTAATGAGTTTAAAGTGTAATGTAATTAAAGTTGTGTGATGGATTAGTTAGATTCTAAATGAATTGCTGCTGGAAATTTAATCTCTGTAGAGCGACTCCTCTCATCACCGTACTCTCAGAGCATTAACTTTACTTCATGATTAGTTGACCACTGCAGCTATAATGCTTTAGTTAAACGTAAAGTATATTTAAATGATTAAAGCACAATTATCTACTTCAGATGCTATGAATGAATGATTATGTGTGAGAAAAATATCCTATTGATTGAAGTTGTCTATTAAAGATGAGTAGAGTATGCTATAGTTGTGCCTATCGTTAAATGATTATATTAGTTAACATAAATAGATATATCTAAATGTAAATTAATATGGCAAAACTGACTGGACTATTTATTTCTTATAAATTTATTGGGGTTTGATTATGACTGTTTGTCCGGATGATTTCTCGGAAACGAACTGGCTCGTGGACTTGGAAATTGTGCATGAAGCTTCATTTGTATAGAAGAACACTGAATTAGGTGATGGTAAATGTCAGAGTATTGGATTCCACTGAATATTTTTACACGACCAACCATACCAAGAATCTTTTTAAAGTTTTGAAATTAAAGATTAAATTAAATTGCAATGCTGCAATTAAAGTTTTTTTTTAACTATGATTGCAGCATTAAAATATTGAAATAAATAAATTTACAAGGGAACTCAGTGTTCAAAAAAAGAGATTCAAACACTAGAAATATTAAACATACGTCATGTGTCCTAACTAGCCCAACTCATACGCAATTGTATATAGACTTGGTGTACAGACGTTTATTATTTACACACTGAAATGAAACCCAATTTAATGAACAAAATGTTAGGGTATTAACTAGCAAGATATGACGAGAAAGATTTTGAATTTAAATTTGTGTACAATATGACTTCTATGATGCGTAATTTAAACGTCCACCTCTTTTTTGTATGGTTGTCTGTCTGCCCGCAGAACACCTCAAGAGTAAAATGAGCTATTTATTAACAATTTTCCTATCAACCTTAAAAAACCAGTTACTACGGGTGGTTTGGCGTAGCTTACGCATTACGTATTTACCTTGTATGCAGATTCGAGGAGAGGAAGCGGGGATTTTTATTGAGACCACAGTAGCCGAGCAAATTTAAAGTGATGAAGGGCATTCCTGTGAAAAGCTAAGGCAACCAAGACGGCATAACTTTGCATCGCTAGGCAACCGTAACTGTAAACTTTGAGGCGACTATTAGGGACAACTTTGAACCACTAGACGACCGTGACAGCACAAGTATGAATCCCTAAGTGATAGACGTCAAACATTTCAATCGCTAGGTGACCAAGACGCACAACTGGGAACCTGGAGGGAACAAGACTACTGTATATAAATTAGCACACCTTGGGGAGTTCTGAGCTACCCACACTACCAAAGGACCTGGAATTTCTAGATCCAGTAGGAAGTGGGTAAAATAATGGTCCACAGACAGGCACACACGCACATAGGCACACGTTCGCGCGCAATTGATGACGATGCGGCAATTGATGTGGATGCATTAAACATGGTCGCTTTAGATTTAGTAAAAAGCCCGATTAATTGTACTACATTTTTAATAATACTCTTCAATCACTAAATAAAAAGAGAAGTATAATACCGTAGGTTAGTAAATAAAAGTTTACACAACATTAAGTAAATTTAAAATGTTATTGTTTTAAACCAACTTATTTACTTAGAAAATATGGTCTTTTTATTTGTTTCATTTAATATTTTACTTGTTTTATTTATGTTATTTTCTATTAAATTTAATAGTAAATTTAATCTATATTTTTCTTCATTTTCAAATTAAAAAATAAAATTTTTTATAAAAATTCCAGACTTCTAATACAGGACGGTACGAAATGATATATTATTAGCCCACGCTTGGGTTGTGGTCCAGATGTTCTGAAGAGAGATCTGTTCCAATTCCATTCCAATTCTCGTGATCGGTCCAAGTACTTCATTGTGCATTCCAGACAAAGCTGTTTATCTGGTTTTACTGGCAATAGAGCAGATCCATACAATCTAATACGAAACCGTGTGTAATGTAATTGAATATGTGTATTATAAATAGAGTTTCAAGGTTTACAAGATTGCGGAAATAACTGTGTACTCATTTTTTAAATCCTAAACATTTACTTAGAGAACTACCTGAATACATTTTTTAAGCTTGTTTTTACTTATTGTAATAGACGTTGTAACAATATTTTAATCCATTTGGTTGCAAAACAAAAATAATTTTAATAATTGTGTTAAAATTTAATTGGTGGTACTCATATTTAACTGACTCCTACTCCAACTGACCACAAACACTAAATCATTCTTTACCTGTATCAGTGCACATTTGCCTACTTTGTCAATTGTTTCTACAAATTCATACCATTAAATTCTTATAAGAATGTTGTGTTTAGCTGTATTTAACCCTCAGCATAGAGCCGTCTCTCATGTCTGACGTCACAGACTAGACTCCTGAAATCTGGAGTCAAAGTCCGTCTAATGTAATCCAAAACATTCGGTGGATAAAAATATGAAAACGAAGTCGTTACATCCTTTTAACATCAGAAACACCTAGAACACATATACAAGACAAATACATTGAGTAGGTCATCATTGTCTCAATATGTGTACAATTGAGTGCACTACGATGTTTTAGGTACGATCCCATATCGTGGTGTAGCAATCTAGTTTACTACACATCGTGACTATGGTGGGAGGGGTTGATCGATGTATTGATGGATCTTACTCATCCTTAATTCATTAATATGCATTTTAAGATTTTCATAATTTTAATACTATACTCTTGTTGTTAACTAAACTTTAAACACACTATACTCTTCTATCGACTCATTACAAAGAAAATTCCAAAGTTTTTATATCCAATAACATTCACGGCTGACGCTGGATTGAAACTGCGCACAGGTTAAATGCATTTGCGGTGTTGTTATATTTTATTTATTACACAATGCTCGTTACAAAATATAGAATTTATATTTTATTTTAAATCTTTGTCTTAATAGATTTGCTCTTTACTCTTTACTGTCATATGTGTATACACCCAATATTATGAATATCATTTTTATTTGCATATAAACTCTCTAAGATACAAGATCTAAAGACTTCTTCTTGCCACCAAAAATCCAACATCCTACGCAGCAAAATAGAGCCATGGTGGGCCTTCAGGACCAAGGGAACACTTTGCTGGACCAGTGGGATTTTTTCTTCTTAAGTTTGACAACACTCAAGGAAGCTATAAGAAATTGAAACAATAACTTCACCTAAACACATACACAAACACACACACATCCACACACAAGCGCGTGCGCACACACATGTGATAATTAATAATTTATACTTTGTTACCTAATTGTTTTATACTTAATTTATTTACACTATATATATATTAATAATATTTTAAACTATCAAACCAGGCAATTGAATTTATATAACTAGTAAAAGCTCTGTTGTTTTAGGAACTATAAGTTTGTCAAATTTATAGTAAACAACTATTGACTCCTAAAGTGATATATGAAAGCTAGTGTTATCTTGCACATACTCGCTGCCAGAAGTATGTTGCCCAGATATAAGACTTGAATCAGTATTTCTAACGTTGGGAAGATTGAACCAATTTCACCGTTTTATCTCTGTTCTGAACCGAGATCGTATCTTAATAGTAGCAATTCTCAAATATCACTAGTATATAAAACGTAAGGGAATTAATTACTTGTGGAGTTTGGTACTTATCTAAGCTTAAATTATAACCAAGACCAAATTATAATGATATACGCTTATACAAAAAAGGTCAAAATATTATAAATGTTGGAAATTGTATTAGGATGAGTTTCATACTGACATGGTGCGCTTTAGAAAAGACGTAAAGAAGGCGAAATACACGTGTTCCCCATAGAGTAGGCTACATGCTTGAATCTTCGTATAATTAAAGTTTCTCGATATGGCTTTTTCCAAACTGTTTGGTCCACTTGTGGCTTCAAAGAATCGTTATAGAGTTACTTACTATGCTGATGTTCTTTGTATTAGTTTTACAGTCAATGCAAAACCACCCTAATGTCTGTGGTTTTGCTTTTTATTTTGAATACAAGATGAACTATTTTAATTTCTATAATGGTTAAGGGAAACATCATGTAACAGTTAAACGTGTATACATTTTAGTATGATATGTTGTGTCTTTTTTAATGAACATTGGATTTTTAATATTCATTTTCAACAAATCTTTGTCAGGGGATTGTCCATTTTTTCCTAACTGCTAACCAAACACTGAAATGAAAAATATTTAGATTAACCCCCGAGCTGGCGGTGAGTGCTTCTGAACTGGCACCTTATTTTTAGCCTTTTGTTATAATTGCATTAAACCGTTATATCAACTTAAAACTCTTCATATATACAACTTATTATTTTTTTCAGAATATTCTAAACAACAATACTAAATTGAATTCATTAATATTTTAATATTTTTCAAAAAGGTTTCTTTGTTTCAATGCACTACATATTAATATTTTTAAAACTTTTTCATATATGTACGAAATATTAATAAAAAAACCGAAATACACAAAAGAAGCACGATTATATATTTACATTATATTTATATATAATTTATATATACGCACATAAATAAATAAATATATATACACACATAAATATATATATAGATACGCAAACGATCCAATTCTGAGGATTGTCCTATTCTGATGAGTGGCTCCTCAGAATGGTACCGTGAATGTATAATTTGTTCTGAGTCGTCAGAAAGGGATCATGTATGTACTAAATTATTTCTCACCTAAATATATACTGACTTTAAACTTTAAACCATAAATAACTCGCTAAACACTTTACTGTTGTTAAAGCTTTAAATACACGTGTGTCTGGTTTTAAAGGTGTAAAACCAAGTGGATACCGAGTTGTATAACTTTTGTAATAATTGCTAAAATGTCTAGTTATTGAGCCCAGACGATCTTGAGGTGAAACCCACGAAAACAATTTTCAGAACACTATTACGGGACATTATATACAGTATACACTCGTGAATTTAACGAAATTTCGCTTTGTGTTTTTTATGGTTTTATTCTAAGATAAAGGTACAATTTTAATGAAACAGAAAAGGCCAAAGCTTTTAGGGTGAAATAAATTACTCAAAAACTAGATTTGAGTAGAGACAAAAACCTGTCACCTAGTTACATGAGCTGAAAAGTGTGTTAATATGGATTATATAAAAACTATGTTATAGATATTCTATGACTAATGTCTTAACAACGGTCGATATTAAACATGTTTTGAGAGGTTGACACCTATCTGAATAGGACTGTTATTTGTTATGAAAGTCTTATTTACACATCTTGATATAAGAGTTTATTTGGATTAAACTCAAATAAGTGTGTACATGTAAACATTCTCTTACTACGTAGATAGATATGTATCATTAAGAATACGGCCGCAATTCTAAACGCATCTTTAAGATTGACCTTGCAACAGTATAGCAGACTCTGACCGTTAGATCGCATCATCGTTTCCTGTTTTCTGCGATAAGCAGCCCGCTGGCCCATTCCACTTCCACTCCAAGTACCCGGAATCAATTATCTGTCCCACCTGTTTATCTCTCTCTCTGTCCTTCGACCTTCCTGAACCCTACATCTGGCAGTTTCTAAAGTAGCAGTGTACTATTTGATATTAGTTCTCTTAGAAATTCGTTAAAAATATTTTTACACTCAATTCATCAAGTAATCTGTATTGCTGTCTTCATAAAATTCTGAAGTTTATTTATGTACCAATAAATATACTCTTGTGACTAAGTTATAGTTTGGTCTTCTAAAGACGGAGCTAGGTCAAGGCGATCTCTCTCACCCGCTAATCATGTCACTTTAAACGTTTACCACATTAAAACATACTCCAATATTATCTCTGAAACAATTTGTTACTATGTTCTTGGGTAATATTCACTCATGTATTAGAGTGAAAGACAAATATATTTTATTTTTGTGGATTGTGACAACCAAAATTATGGAGAAAACACCGATTTGTCTTAAAATTTTAAGTTTTTTTCCATTTTAACACATCATTAAAAAAACAGTAGGCCTACTTGTGCCACAGTATTTGTTGTATTTGTCTTGAAGAAAGGTGTATTAAAAAGTAATTAATGTTCCTTAACTCTTACAAAACCTATTATTAGCACCTATTTTGATGAACTGTATATTTATTTATTACTAACCGTCTTTCCTTGTGAGTATCAATCTATGAGGCCAGATTTATTTTTCAATTCCAAATAAAAAGAATATATGTATCTTTTATTGTAAGAGGGAATATGTTTAATATCTATAAAGTATTTTAACTTGTTCCCTATTATAAGAATTATTTACTACTGAAGTCATGTAATTAACATTAATGTAGGTGTATTTATGTAAAACAATATGCATGTAAAGTATATTTAATATAGTCAAAAAACTTTTTTTTAATTGTCTCCATCAATAAGCAATGCTACAGGTTTAGATATATTTATATGTATAATACAATGTACTCAATGCTTTTCTCAAAAACAAATGAAGGTGCAGATAAAGCGAGGTACATGTTAGACATGCTGCACCCGGCCCGCCCCGCACCGTGCCGCGAGCATCTTCACGCCCATGCTTTCATGTGTTAACAACTTTTGGGCTGTTTTGTGAACTGTCTGCTTTAGAGCGCGACGTGAGCTTGTGTCCCAGCCGGCGTTGCCATATCGTGCCCCGACGGGCGGCGCGGCGCGGCGGGTGTGGAGTGGGTGGGAGGGGGGAGCGATGAAGCGGGCCAGTATCCCTGTGTCCCAATCTGTCGCGCTCAGCTCACTGTGCCTTCGGATAAGCAACTGAAATATCAGTAACAGCCTTTCAAATTAAAGTTCCTTGGCATAAATGTAATGAGAGAAGCCGCATAGAGTTATATTGCACAACATTGCAATAACACACAACATTGTCCTATAAACTGACGGACTCGTTACAGTATTGGTTATTTCTAAATTGGCAACTCTTAAGATTTATACAGAAATAATGAATGGTCTCAAACAATAGTACTGTATTTTCTGTGAATTAAACCATTAATTAGAAATTATAGCATCGTAGGTACAAAGTTAAGACTGCATTGCTTTTCTTAAGTAGTCCTGGATTAGTTACAGCTTTTGGAGCACTGACCTAAACATTAAATATGACATTGATATATACTGAGATAGAAAAATCAGTAACGAGAAAATGTATTATTTATTAATTCAATGCGAGAAGAATCTGACACTGTATATATAACAAACGAGGTATACACAATATTCACTACAAGTGTTATCGTTATTAATTACTTGTTATTATTTCAACTTCATAATGTAAATCAATATAAGAGTGCGTGTTAGTATTAGTAAGTAAGAGGTATGTTTTAGTAATATGTTACTATTTGTTATTAAATGGTATTATGACTTCCGTGTAGTATAACATAGCATTTATTAAAACAGAAAGTTGTAACTGGAGAATATACGCAAGTGTTAAAAAATTCTGTTATTTGACGTTTGAATTTCACAGTTATATTATTTTTCAAGAAATCTTCTAGAAAAATTTTGGTCAAGTTTATTTTTTCATTATTTGACTGTCAAGTTGTTGATTTGTACTATATGTTCTTTTACTAGCCAAATGAAGTTAGCATCCGCAATATTAATTTTTCGGTCGATCGAATCATAACCTGATGTAGGAAAGTCATAAATTTAAAATGTCACCTCAACTCTGTGTTTAAAGTAGACACTGAATCTTAATTGCAACATTAACAGATCACATTGTATTATATTTCTTTTTGTTTTCAATGTTGCAATCGTTGTTATTATTGAAATTTTGTATTTGATAGCTGTATTTACATCTTGCTTTGTGTATTTTTATTCTAACTATGTTCGATTTGATGTCAAGTTATTTGTGTGAAATTACGTAATTTCTTCTAAATAGAGTTTCTAGTCTTACATGACTTAAAATAACACATTTTAACTGTTAAATGCTTACTACTTAATGTATAATATTTATTAAATAATCGTATTCTCGTGAAAAGGGCATACATGATAAATTTGCTAACAATAATTCTAAACATTGTATTTTTATAGGAAACAAATAGTATTGTGAATGTACAATTTTATGAAAGACATTTTATTATTTGTGAAATAATTGTTCTAAACACAGTTACTGACATCAAACACAGTAAACTCTTTGTTGAATTTTATGTTTTTCTTCCATTACTGCTCCTGTATGTAATTTCCCGTTTTTAATAATTAATTAGTTTACTACTCACTTATTTAGAGCAATTTTAGTTGTTGTAAAGCAAGTTAAATAGGTGCATATAAATGCAGAACAAAACAGGCAGGAAGCAAACGCTTGCTGAGTAGTAACGTAACAACAGGGGTTTGAGAGAAAGCCGAGTGCCGGGCCGACCGACTCAGATTCTTTCTCTACTACAGTACAGAGCGCGCACGAAGTGGCAACACAGGGCTCGAGCGAGAAGGTCCGCGAGCTGCCACCACCCCTGTCGTCGCCGCTCTGGCCGAGTCAATTTTCCCTATGGCGCGAGCACTCTGTATATACCTTATTACTCTGTGATCTTACATTGGTATGATAATAAACGTACCCAACTATCATTAACACTATCTGTGTCACATTCAAACATTACCTGTAGCCATTTATTACAATATCCTTTTACTTAATATTAAGTTGTTTATACACTGTTATTAATAATTTGTGTTTACATTTTTGTTATTTACTATGAAAATGGTAAGAGGCAATATACTTATACAAAAGGATGCTAAACGAGAACTCGTATAACTTGCTCCAGTGAACACGATATTTCGGGAAAACTTTTTGTCGTATTCTAAAACAATGTACATGGCAATTTGCGAACTTTTTGTACTATCAAAATGAAACACCTAGATAATTTGTTTTGTAAAAATAATTAATTGATAAATTTGAGAAAATTTGTATACAAAACATTCATCATTGAGTCTTATCATACATGTGAATATTTGTAGCCAAATTTGTTAGTTGCGTAACTCTATTGTATGACGATCTTTTGGGAATAGTAAAAACATACCCAAAAAGTTTTTTGTTGTTTTGTTGCGCTTCTCAGGCTAATCTGGCTTTATATGAAACCTGTAGCTCTGGAATAAGCAATAATATTACTAACATGTGATATTGCCCACTTCTGGAACAGAATGGGCATTAGTTTCACCAGTATCCAATTCACGCTACTACTATATTGTCACTTCTTCGTTATGCATTGATAAGTATCCACGTATTATTTGAACTCCATTAAATAACTACACTCTCTTCTTATGAACTTATATTTTAATAGAGTAAAAGAATAGTGTTGATGATTTTTTAAACATTTATTGCTGTTAAATCATAATAACTAAAAATAAGTTTTAAAATAGTATTTATTTGTAGGTATATACTTAAACTTGGTAAAGCAAACAATGTAAGTGGTCTTACTTGGTGCTTGTTAAATTCTAAATACAAATGTCACTATTTATTTCTTTGACAATATTCATGTCACTGACCATTTTCAGAAACGTTTATTGTACAATTTTAATACACAAAAGTGTAATGCACAGGCCACATCTTGTAATGTAATAAGCTACCCACATTGTACTGTCTCAAAGGCTTAAATATGAATGCAGGCATTATCCAGAGACGAAGGCTTTTTTACGATACTATATAAAGTTCCAATAATTAATTTAGTAAATAATAAATCCTGTACTCCATTACGTGAAGTGATAAATGAGACTATCTGAGAGGGCAGGAACACAACTTTAAAATGACATTGTCTTTAAGAACAACTCGTATATTGATGCACGGTGTGATATTCTTCTTAAGTACCTTGGTATTAAGGACTATTGGTTATTCATTAAAATGAAAACACTGACATTAAAGTACTCATTTTTAAATCTCAAGCACTTTTGTTGGATTTATACTTGATGCTACTCTACTTCTGAACCACTTTAAGGTTATTTATATACGAGTATAAATATATCTTGTTAATTCTGTAACTGATATTAATACATCATACAAAATATAATTTCAGATTTCAGATTCTTTACTGAACATATTCCTAAAGAATAGAACAAAAGTCAAAAGAATGCTTGTGTTAAAAAGTTTGTGACAGTGTTATTTTTATTAAAACTTAATTTATTTAGTAGTGCGTATTTAGTAGTGTCACAATTAAAATGTGGTCTATGTAGTGAAAAGTTTTGGTTAGGTCGAGAAAGCAATTTGATTGTGTTTCCAGCATCAATTTGAAAATGGTAGCGTATATTTACTATTTAAATAATATGTAATGTACGTAAATGTTTTCATTCAAAACCATTCCATCCATAATAAAAAGGAATTCGCATTTTCACCAACATATATTTTTATAAACTATATATTTACTGCATATACCACTACACATTTAATCAATACACATGAAATAAGCAACCGTGTGTTGTTAACAGTCAAGCGATTGGCATCCACTCACAGACGTGTTATACACATGGAGCGCAGGCCGGGATGAACAAACATAGGCTGAAAATATTTAACTTAATTTAGTTAAATATTTAAAAAGCAAGCACGAAGTGTCGTTATTTTAGTTATACAATTACAGGTTTTCATACACAAAGTATGGCACAAACAAATGTTAACGATCGGCAAATAACTTTCATAAAAATGAAAGAACTATTGTTTCACAAATATAAACCAACAAAAAACTATCTATTATATTTGGAGATTTTAATGTTGTTACTCGTAAAGCAAATACTCTAATTCGATATCCTTTTTTCTTACAGTCGAAAAACTATTGCAGGTATCAACCTGAGATCTAACAGAGGAAGCACCGTATTTATAACATCTTTTACGTCACAAATTTACAAAACTGTCCAATTAAGTTTGTCTGATCACGGCGAATGCTTTTTATTTAGCAGTTTCTCAGTAGAAAAAATGCTTAACCAAAAAAAGTAAAAGTTTTTCTAGAGACGACCAAATAAAATTTAAGAAAAATATTGCATCCAAATATTGGAACAGTGTTTTCAATAAAACTGATGTTGAGAAACATTTCAACAGAGCGTTCCCGTTAATCCACAAAAAATATCAGTTTATAACAAGCCAAAATTTGTTACATAATAAAATTATAAAAAACAAACAATGAATTCAATGTGATTATATTTTAAAGATATGAGCGCAACAGAATTGAAGAATAATTATAATTTATAATAGTTTGGACATAAAACCGCATTTCCAGAGTAAAATCCGACCGTGCCATAGATGATATGGTTATCAGTCGCAACCCTTTGAAGGCAACCTACAAAAGTATCATCTATTTTAAACGATATTCTTCGTCATCGTCAGATGGGCGAATTGAAACTCAACGGGATATCATGCACAATCTTCAATAATTTTTTCAGAATTTCGTTATCGACAACTCTAGTACATCCTAATTAATATTATAAATGCGAAAGTGCTATTGTTTGTTTGTTTTGGTTTCACGCGTAAACTATTCAGAGAAATGTACTGAAATTTTACATGGAAATTTTTACGGTCCCTGGGAGGAATATAGGCCTTTATTTCGAAATCCATCCGAGCTACGCCTCACTGGTATTTAAAATAGCGAAAAATCCCATCTTGTTCAGTAAAAGTGTGAAATATTAGTTAAAGGAGAATGTAATTGTAATCAACTTTTCTGTGTAAACATTGTTTATTATTAATTCTTTATTTAATCTAACTAAATTTCAACTTTATTTTTTATATATACATATAACATACTATGCAGTCATAGAATATTATCTCTTTGTATTTTTAATGATTTATGCTTTTATTTAGTACAAAATTGTTTATGTTATTCTTGTTATTATTACTTGTATTCAATTGTGTGGGTCGGAAGATGTTTTCATTGAGTACAAAAGGCCTCACAAAAATAAAACTTATATTATTGGAGTTTGTTTAAATTAATATATTGTTTATTATATTAAATTTTTTAACATTATATAGTAAGTACATTCTCTAAGGAAAAACATATTTTTAATGCCGTTTTAGATTTCAGCTGTTACGTAAGTATTCATATACCTTACAAAATGCCCTGAAACATAAGATGGCCGGAATTTGACACTGAACAAAACCCCCTTTGAAACAGTCGGCCAGTCGGCAAGAACTATGCTAATGAAATTTCGCTGGACTGTGCTTCTGAACTAATGTACCAATTCCGACTAGCTCAAAATGTTCCAAAATTGAAACAATATTTTTCTGCTTATACATAAAAAACGCATAGCGTCATTGTTAATGAACTTTTAACTGTATATTCGTGTCAAATATTAAGTATTAGATCTAAAACACAATGTTACAATTTAAATTTTACTATAAATTTAAAGGCAAATATGAAACCCATCTTAGTTCACTTCTAACGTGCAGTCTGCCTGACGTACAGTCGGGAACGAAAACCAGAACCCTCTTCAAAAATATAGAAAAATCACAGAAATCCTCCCACGGAGCTGAACTCGGTTATCTGTCTTGAACTCTGCACTCCGATAAACAGTCCAGGAAGTCCTAATCTCAAAGTTTAATTCGTGACTCATCACTCCCAGCGCTAGGTAGACGAACCTTCAGATGTCGTCATATAGTCGCCTATTTCATTGCAACAGATAACAACTACCACGTTATCTATCTGTTCAAGGTCGGGACGGACACACTCCATTACCTTGGTGATTGACGAATTTTGCGTTGGCGCACCACTACGCAAATATAGCTTTGTTAAGTTTATCAGGCTAAACTTTCGTCCAGTATACCAAGAAACGAGCGTTTGAAGCACCACAACTGAAGTTTTTTTAATTCTCTTCTTTATTTGTCAAAATATATATTTTGAGCTATCTCCTATCTTTACTTTCTTATTCAACTCATCAGGGTGTCCTCACAACAGATGTAAAGATTTTTAACGCTATTCATACTCCAAAAAATTATAGTTTAATCTTGAAACCTTAAAACTAATATCAATAACTCAAAATTCTTCAAAATATTTGATACAATTTTATATTTCTCCATAATGTACAATCTAATCTGCATTATTCTATTACACCACACTAACTTAGTAAACTGTACTGTCCCTCTTTCTTGAAACCAATAACGTAGGCTAATATATGCATATCAATTTGGGTTATATAAATCTCCGCTGTTTCTTTATGTCTTCGAAAAGGTGTGGCTTCCGGTAAGTCAAAATGAGCACCATTTAATTCCCTATTTTTAGGCAATAAGGCTTTCCACGTTGTTCACCACCGACAGGATTTTTCAAGTTGGTATATTTGGATGGAATCAAGACTGAGATATTATACAGTTATTTTTCTTCTGAATTTCAATGCAATTTTTCTTCCGCGTGGTCTTCCGGATAGTCTGAGGTATCGGACCATGAGAGAATTGTATAGAATACTTTTAGTCTTTAGACATAGTGTCTTAACACTCCACTCTTTATTACTTTCACATCGTATTGTTTTTTTTTTAATAACGGAAATTACGTAAAAGTCTAGGTGACAGTGAAACAATATAAATTAAAACCTAAATATTTATAAAAATTAAAATAATAACTTTTGTCATAAATTATTTAACTCTGTTTCCTGAAAAAATTTATAATACACATCATAAAAACCTCAGTTTTAAACTTTTGCTAGAAACTTACTGAAAAGTGTAATAATAACATCGAATGAAATAAAAGGTTTTAAAATAGTAAAATCTACAAACTAAACGTGTTGTACTTCTCTTAAAAAAAAAAAAAAAAAAAAAATAACACTGTTGTATATTATCAGCAAGTCACTAACGTACAACTACCGTCAATAAAAATGAACGTGTTAAAACTATTACATTATATAGTTTTATATAAATTGTATATTTATATAATTGTATAATTGTAAAAATTATATAATTTTAACAAACTATTACAATTAGCCGTTCAAAGTGATGATGGATACATTAACAACCAGTCTCTGTCGCACACTTCCCGCGCTCCGAGCGAGAGAGAGAGCGTGAAATGGCACATTGCCATTGTTGGATATAGATGTATGCTACCGCAGAATTCTTTGTAGGCTTTTTTGAAAGGTACAGTTTCATAGTACATTATTTTGTTACAAATCGTAAGGTTTAGTCAGTAATAACAATTGAAGAGCTCAAAAATATAAATTTTCGCACCATAAAAACTTTTTTCTACTTTCAATAATTGATTTATCATACCTAAAATCCCCCCTATTTTGTAACGAAGCCGACAGTGAAAACCATATCAAATCCGTTGAGTAGTTTAGAAAATACCGATGCACAAACAGACCATCACAAAAAGTTACTTTACATTATATTATGTAATAATGATTATACTTAATGTTGCTGAGCATAGCAAACTAGACTTGAATGGGATGTCTTTCATACTGATAAGTAGTGTGGTCAGCATTACCATTATTTGGTTCATTTCCTGGAAGGTTTTTATTCTTTTACTTTGTACTAGACATTGTTGGAGATTACATACCTGAATGTCATATACCACTCAGGTAAAGTAAAAGGAACGATCCAATTGTCTTAATTTTCCAGATAAAAAGTATTTATTCACATTGATATTGCTCATACTTACAGCTCTGCCCATGTCTATGACCATTTTCAGGTACAAATACAATATACAATTAATATACAATTATACACAGTATACAATTATACACACTATAATTTTGTTGAAAGTACGCTACTAGAATTCTTGACACTGCTCACTTCAGCAATCCATTTTTTGTGAATGGCTATTTTCAGGTAGTGTATACAAGTAAATATCGAGTTCTCACCAAACTTTGAATCATTTAACCATATTAATTGTCTTACTTGTTTAGGCTAAAGTAAATTATGTGAAATTATTCGTATTTACAGTTATCTTTTTGGCCACTTTCAGGTATATTATACAGTTAAACGTTGAATTCACAAAGAGATCATGGGCGAAGAATTTATTCCGGTAATAATATTTCGACCAAAATATTCTTACCGGTACCCGTGTACAGTTCTCTAAAGTAAATTATCAAAGTAATGATTGCACGCAAAAGATCGCACCCGTGGCAGCTCGCCGCAATTTCAAATATCTGTAGTAATGTTATGATTAACAATATCAGCAGCTAGGGAACTCATTGATCTTCTCTCATATACATCTTTACGAGACATGTTAGTCCTTAACTCACTTTGTTTTCAAATTAATACAAATTGTGTTTACCAATTCGGCAATATTGTCTGATACAGATATTTACAATCACTCACTTACAAAAAATTCAAGTTAGGCTACATTTAACAAGTTGTTATTTTATTATACTTATTTTCTTTTGAAGTAGCCTACTAACAGATTTTTTTATTTATACGAAAAAGTATTTGTTGTCGCATAACCTCCCACCTAATCTAAATATTACGGTAAATTGTATAGAACTTTTAATATGTTTTTATTGACACAGTTATTTATAGATAATTTAAAGTAGTATATGAATAACGAATAATGAATTTATTCCGATATAAAATGTACATCAATACATAATTATAATAACTCGGAATTGACTGACCACTTTTGCAAGTAGTGTGGTCAGTGGATAACAAAATAAAACGGGTTTCTTATCAGAGTCCAGTCTATAGATTCTTTAAGATATCAGCCGGGCTGCTCCCCGTGGCGCCTGCACTACAAGATTAATAATGGATTACTGCATGAGTCACGAACAGAACTAAAAAAACTTTCTTTGTTACATTATTTATCTTACAAACTAAAAAACATCTCAATAACCCTTCCTTCTCAACTAGAAACTAGAAATTATGTTAAATGCATATAAGTAAAATACATGATTCTTTGCTATTTACATATTTCTTTATGTTAATTAAATACTAATTTATTATTTATTTGTACACATGATTATATAATAACTCAAATTAATACTATAGGGGGAAATTATTAATTGTAAAATGAGTTACAGTTTTCTTGTAATAACAACAAAGTTCTTAATTTACTACAAAGTTCTCTAACATTCACAGTTATTTTAATGCTATAAGGCAATTTATTAAAAATAGTTGGACCATTGTAAAGAAAAGAATGTTTTAGTACTGACTTGTTGACTTTAGGTGTTCTGAAAATTCGCCAGTCTATGCTTCTGGTTGGATAATTTAGGCCCGTTGTTCCTAAATTACCACTTCTAGTGTAAAACAGCCTAAGGGTTTTAAAAATAAACAAACGTTGCAGTGGTAGAATTTTTAATTGAATGAAAATAGGAAAGGAGCTCTCTCGTATTCTTTTGTGCATAATTATTCTCATAAAATGATTGTATATGACTCTTAACCTCTCTATTAAATATTTATACGTCCTTCTCCAGCAAACAACTCCATATTGAAGACTTGACTCTACCAGAGCAAAATACAGAATTCGTAACAATCTGTCATCACAGAAATTTCGCAAAAAAGTTTCTTATAGTGGATTTAAGTTTATTTTGCAAGACTGTTATATGATTTTCCCATGTTAATTTCGAATCAAAATGAATTCCACGATATTTAAAATTGTCTTCCTTTGTAATATATTTACAGTTACATAAGTCTCCTATGTTATCCGTACAGCTTAATTCATGTAATTTGAAATCAGAATATAAGTTAAAATCTTTAAAATAAAAATTTACATGCTTTGTTTTTTCAACTTTTACTAACACTTTATTTAATTTACACCAATGTCTCAAAATTTAAAGATCTTCATTAACTTGGTCCCGTAACAATATTATGTAGGCAATTTGTTTTACAGTATAAAAATGCTATGTCATCAGCGAATGCGCTGATCTTCCCATTAAAATTTTCTCTAATACATCGTTAATAAAAATCAAGAATGAAGTGGCAGAGATAACGAACGCTGCCTTGCGGCACCCCTGTTTTGACGGGCAGTGGTGCGCTGACAGTTTGACCAACACCGCCAACACGCACTCGCTGCTCTCGCCTGGTAAGGAAGCTGCGGAACCAGCTAAAGGCCCCCTCACTGCAGCCGCCTCCATTTTTAACAGTATGATACTATGGTCTACCAAATCAAATGCCTTCTTGAAATTTATGAAAAGACCAGTAAATTTTTTACCTTCGTTTAAACCAGAATAAATCATGCCAGCAACACTAACAAGGACATCTTGAGTAGACCTTCCCTTCATGAAACCGTACTGGTTTTTACTAAAATAATTGTATATTATTTAAATAATTAAGTACTCTTATTTCTCAATAATTTTAGAAAAAAACCGAAAGTAAACTAATTGGACGGAGATTGTCCAATTTAATAGAAACGTTTTTCTTGTAAATTGGCACAACTATACTGGACTTTAGTTGTTCTGAAAATTGACCAGTAGAGAAACTTAAATTAATTAGCTGAGCGAGATCAGGCGATATTATGTGAGCAATATGTTTGATTAATGCTACACTTATATTATCAGAACCTGAAGATTTTTTTGTATTTCAGATTTTTAATTACTTGCAACACTTCATTTTCATTTGTAGGAAAAATAAAAAAGGACGTCAGCCTAGGTGTTAAGTTTAGCTCATTGACAAAATTTAGATACTGACTTGATTGTACTCGATCAAATTATTGTTAATTGTGTCAGCTACTAAAGACGGATTAGATAAGATTACACCGGTATCTAGTTCCACTCTACCAACGGATTTCTTATAATTAGACCCACTTAAGGTATTTAAAATTCTCCATTGAAGAGATGAGTCTCCCCTTGCTTCATTAATTTGTTTGGAATAAAAATTATATTTTGTTTCATTAATTTCCATTCTTAAACTAATACAGAATCTACTGTAAAAATAGAAACATATTCTGAGACACAGTTAGTTAAATCAGTCACATGATTATTATAAGGATTTCCTATTGCATTAAAATTATAAAAAGTGAACAAATTGACTTCATGTGACCTCTCTGTTGAATTCTACATTTTCCTCATATCTCATAAGAATTTAAAGAATTTTAGTTACATTTTAGATGGACTAATAAGAACGGTAATTATGTTTCAATATGAATAATAGTAATCGATACTAAATGTGACAAGTGCACAGCTCTACTAAATTTAAATTGTATTTCATAACCACTGGTATAATATAAAACTAATACCTTTAATTATATTTAAAAACTAACTAAATCTTGATTTCCTATTTGTGGGTACAATACAGGAAATAAATTTAAAATTAGTACGGATTGTTTACTTCTCATGAGAGTCTGCTAAGTTCGCAACTCAACGGAAGTTCTTTATCAAATGGAATTTCCGATTTGCGAGGCGTCTTGGAAGTGTACACCTGACGACGCTGTCTTTCTTCAAATAAGATACGTTTAGACTGGCTGTCATATATATATATATATATATATGTATTTACGTGATGGTTAATATTTGTGACATATCAGACTTAATATTAATGTTGTTATGTACAAATATTTATTTAAAGCGAGTCATTATTCCTTTATTTCTTGTTCCCATATGTAGTTAGTATCCCAAACAATTATTTCTAATCAATTCAGGATGATTTATCCTAAAAATTCATTATATTATGTTATTGTATAAAAATCTAATAGCGTATATTTTTGTATTTGTGTTTACGTTGTTCAATCACGTGAAAGGTACTGGACCAATTGAACTGAAATTTTACATGGATATTCTTAGAGTCTCTGATTAACTATTTCCTATTCCTATTTCGAACATCCCTGCGGGCTACGCTCCACAGGTTACGAAAATTCCCTTAACACTCCATTATTAAATATATTTATGGACTTGGCTTAAACTGTAGATAGTATTTTGTATTTAATCCCCTGTCAAGGCCAAGAATAATCAGTATAATAATTTATACACATTTATACAGGGGTTTGGACTACCACTTAAAAATAATATGCTCATTGTGTCCCTGATTTAAAAAATTAACCACCAGTACCATATTATAAGGGATTAAATATTTACTAAGCATATTTTATCGTACACTTATTATTGGCATACACAATAGACATTACTTCTTTTTCATACCTCAAGAATGGTCCTCATCTATTGCAGAGTAATTATATATTTACAAACTATACGACATGCTATTTTATTTGTTTTTAAGAAAGGGTGTTATTTGCTTTCTTCTATGTCTGTTGAGAAGTACAAATTAATTTTATCTGCACATAATTTCGCAAAAACCTGACAAACCTACCGAAAAACTACAAAGCTTTTGGATACGTAAAATACATTTATATCTTTAATATGAAACATATCTCAGAATTATAAGACCAAAATTAAGTCGAAAAGTGCATTAGGCTTAACATTTTCCAAAAGGACTACAATCAACATAGCTACCAGTCTGTAAACTGAATCCCTATTGGGACTTCCAAATTACCTACCCAGTCATTTGCTCTCTTCGGAAACATAGGTTTTATAACCCTCGTAATAGCAGTTTTTCATGTTTTTCTACTGCTAATACTGTAAATTATGTATAAAATTTAATACCTGAAATATATGTTAGGAAGTATTTTTATACAATATAAAATCAATTTAATACCAGCTTTTTATAATTGTATGAAAGCACATAAGGTTGTACAAATGTAACACCGTAGCTAGGCAATCGCCCATTAATGGTTTTTGAAAAACAAATAAATGAGAATATGCGATATCTCACTACCCTAGTCCCCGTGAGGAAACTAATGTTTATTTCTTTTTGAATGATAAGCTGAAAAGAAGGAATAACTCCTTATCTGCAGTTCAATCTAGATTCCACCATTGTATTTCCACAATTTCCTGCATTTCTTTATTTGTTAAAAAATATTATTATATTTCAAATTATAATATAGGCTACTTTTTAAATTTAATAAGTTTAATAGGAAAACAGTTCTATTTTTACTCTCCCAATATTAAAAAAACAATACTTCACTTTTTATGAAAACAGGCCATAATTATTGTTACAGAGATAGAGATATGCTAGCGAGTCTCGGTGATAATACAGGCAGACATACTAATCAACGGTGTCGCCGTGTATTCTTGGTTACTGATTGTACGTGGTCACGTCGCTAGTGAAGAGGAGGGGGGTGGGGGACTGTGCTGCAGACACGATACTATCCGCTCCAGGGTTCGCGCTAGGTGGCTGCTGTATGCTTAGTTCCTTCAGTCAGTGGTATGGTCGTGTGGTGTTGGTTGTTGGGGTCCATCATTACGCGTTATTCGTTGTGGAAATAGATAGTGGGGTAGTGGTGGAACATCCGACTATATAGTTAACTTTCTATGTTTTGTTATGAGACAGCATTTAATAACAGTTATTAGTGATCCAAGATGTAAATGTGTTTGATCTAAGTTTTAATTGTTGTTGGAGTGCGTTAAACCTACTATAAGTTGTTTTTCTGTCGATTTTACGGTTATATAATTGGTTAGAATGATCAAAATAATTAAGAAGAAGCCATCGAGGTCTCCAGTCAATGAAACTACTGTTCGCCGGCTTCTTGAACAAGAAGAAAGTGAAGATGAAATGTTATCAGCTATAGATGATACAGATAGCGATCCTGACTACGGTCCAAGCAGCTTCAGGGATCAGCTTCATACTCCTGATTTGAGTAAGTTTAAACCATTGATTTGCAGTACCTTAGCAGTTAGTTCTGTTATTACCGGAAAGAATTAGTCAGCAAAACGTCTTTATGAAATCTATTTAGTTTAACGTAAAGTTATACATTTTTAGTCTAGAGTTCTACGTGTATAACTATAAATATATAAATATGCTCCTATAAACTAAGGCCGTAGACAAATATTAATAACTCAAAATATTAACAGCCATAAATATTTTACTAAGACACTATATTACACTGTTGCTCAGTAAAAACAAAAAGCTATTAATACTAAATTTGGTTTGAAAAGCTTACAAATTTAAAATATTTATTTTTATTAGTACAATGTGAATTTTATTGAAACTAAAAAGTGTAAAGAATTATCACCCGATTTATATTTATTAACTATTAAACATTTTTAAAACAGAATTATTCATTTCCTATGTTTTACTAATCATATTTACTAAAACTAATTTAGTTTTACAAATAAAAGGCCCTAGAAAAGCATTAAAAACTCAAAATATTTCCAGACAAAGAGTTTGCTGAGACACTATATTGCTGAACTAAAAATAATCATATTAATACTAAACATGGTTTAAATATTCATTTATTAACTAAATTTGTATGACAAAAATATTCATTTCCTATCTTTACTAATTTATTATTACAAATTTGCTTTACTAGTATAAAATAAACAAAACAGAAAATATGTTGTTGAGTGTACTAGTGATTATATAATACAACAAAATTACCAAAACATCTATTGCCATGGATTTATAAGTCCAGTTTATTTATAGGCATCCATAACATAATAGCTAGTTTTTACATATACACATGTGGAACACCTTTAAAATTTTAAGCCTGTTCTTTGTGATTTACATACATGTCTCTCTCTATCATTGTATCAAACTATATACCTCGGTATTTATATTCGTTGTGAGTTTAATGTTATTGTTACTAAGGTTATTTCTCATACAGGAGTATAAAGGGTCGACTAACAACAAATAGCAATTATTATTGTTGTACTGGCTAAAACTACAACATAGCAGTGCAAAATAAGTGAATACAATATTTAACTCCGGAAATAAGGAAAATATTTATTACAGTCACGACAGTTTATTACTACGTGAAATTATAATTTAGATCCGCTAAGCAATAATAAATTTACACAATTATTTTTTTAATATACAAAACAATATAAGGCATTTTTGTTCTATGGATTACATATAGGATTTAGCTTGTGAAATTTCAATTGAAAGAGTTTCTAAAACATAAAAAATATAAAACAAAAAAAATATTGGGGGATACTCCTTAAAGTGGGGTCACACCAACATAATGTGCAGAATACTATTATATTATATATAATAATTATATCACAAATATTATACAATTTTAATGGTGGAAGTTTTGATAACCATGTATTTATACTTATTTACTGTCTATATGTTCATTACAATCCTTGATAGATACAAATACAACGCGCTAATAAAAAATATAAGGAATAATTATGATGAACTAAATAATGAGCAAATGGTAATAGTTAGGGCTTAATATAAAAGACAAAACGGTGAAAAGTTTGAGTAATATGATTTTAAATGTTGTTTTCTCGTAAAGTGTACCAACAACAGATGTATGACCATTAGTATGACTTTTAAGTTAAAAAAGTCTTTATTCAATAATGGTATTTCATGCATTTATACATTTCATGTGCTTCACAAAGCACGTGTGAAATTAGAAAGAAATTTATTTTATTATTCTAGTAACTTTGATATGATTGATCTTAGCGTAATGAAATATGACATTAGTTAGAATTGAAATATTGTACATATTTTATGTTTTCACTCAAAAACGTCCATGGTTTTTGAAATACAAAAGATCATTTAAAGTAATTTAATCTATTGAAATATTTAAGCCATACTAATTTAACAACAAACTTAAAACCTTACCTCAAAGAGAAAAGAAAAATCAATATTTATAATAATAAAGGGGCTCTCATGACAGTCTGGTGATTCTGCAATATGAGAGTAGCAAAGTATGTGATGTACAGGGAAATTTTAGGACTTTTACTTACAAAAATTAATGAATGATTATTTATTATAGTATTTAATACACAGCAGTAGCGGGTAGATAATAAAATAAGTATATGTTTTGGCCCCATAGCAAAGCACGGTTATTCAGTTACTATAAAATACTGATGTATGCTTAATCTAATTTATCACTAATTTAACAGCTATGAGCATTTTTTAAGATGATGGTTTATTTACAGAAAAGTGTCGAAAGAGGCTCTTTCGTGAAGATTGTTATAAGGCTCCGAAAGTTAGAGAAATGTATGTTGGTCAAGATATAAAAGGACAAAAGGGTTCAGGTAAGTTTGCATACATTACGCCTTAATTGAACTTATTTATATTCTAATAATAACATCTAAAATATGTACCTATACATTTATTCCTATTTCAAAAATATGTATATACATATTTATATTAACTAGCATTTACTCGTAGCTTTGCCCGCAATAACCTTTTGAATAACAAGTATGTCATAGCCATATTATTTTCCAATGGATTGGACTTTTAGTTTGAAGGGATAAAATTTTGGGGTCCGGAAGTCAGTTGATATGAGTACCAATGAAATACATACTGTATATCTATTTGCAAAATTCCATTTGAATGTATAGCCCCAACAATGTGACATCTCACTTGTACTTTGTAATACTGGGAAACTTAGTGAAAACGCTTACGATATAACATAATTTTAAATTGGAAGTAGACATGTTCAACTAAATATTATTTTCCAATTAATTGTTAAGAGGTTCAAAAGTTGAAAAAAATTGCCACTGGCTCTTATTCCAAGTGAATCACGTGAAGAAGCATTTTTATCGTTGCCATGATAGAGAAATTAAACAAGGTAAATGGTCCCAAAGTAGTATACCATGCAGTATATGTAATTGAAAGAGACAGAAATGTGACAAAGTTTTTCAATTTCCATAGTAAGTCATTTACTTATAACTATTTCAATATTTAGGGACCATTGTAACATATAAAATCGCGTATCTAAGCTAGCTATATTTCTTTCCGTTTATTGTTTTGTGTAATAATTTATATATCAGTGGCGGTTTGAGATATTGAACTGAAGCTCTGTTTGTTAATGGTCTAACTATTCTTGGGAAAAGGTGTTAAGTAATAAATAGTTGTGGATGGTAAACAAATCATAAGGGCAAATAGTTTACTCTTTATCTATTATCTCAGCTCTAAAATTTAAATGAAATCAGCTCATTTACAAGACCATTCTAAAATATGGATGATTTCATTGATCAGAACCTTAAACATACACTGCATATGTGAAGAATGTAATTGTATTGGTAAAATATTACTCACTCACACTTAAACAACTTATGTTTGCTCTTCCTTTGTTTATTTTCTAACGCTCTATATAAATGAATTATGGTTTATTTGAAAAGTCAAAAGTATTTTTGTAATTCTTCGTTGTGTAACGTTCAATGCAACACCAAAATGAAGTCTAAATAGAACTTGCTTTGAGGCCTTGAAATTGTTAAAATGCCACAGTTTTTGTTACTTCGTCAATATTACTAAATGTAAAATGTTTTACTAAGAATATTTAACCCTTTGAGTGCCACGGGTGTATTCCGAAGGCATATGCATAAAGTGCCACGCTGTTTTTCGCATATTTGTAAACTTTTGGGGAAAAAAGCTGTTGTAAAATAACTACCAAACAGATTTCCATCATTTTTTTTATTAAATGCAGAATATGGTACATATAGTTACAAATAAAATCTGATTTATAAAAATTTCAGTATTTATAAAAAGGTTTTTTACTTTTGTATAAAAAGTTCAGTTTCGACCTAATTTGAGTGTGTACGGTATTTTTAAGATTTTTTCTTTATACCATGATAAAGGCCATATAATTCGAAATAAAACCCACGTGTAATATCTTATTCTAGAATTTTAAAAACATGGCATTATATGTATTAACAAAATGCTGCCCGGTACCGACATTTTATGAACTGTACTTCATTTGTCAGAGTATAGAAATTACTTAGTAATGATGTAGTTTTCCCAATAAATCTAATAAAACATCAATATAACACAAATAAATATGATTAGTAAATGTTGCTAATCAAATACTTGCTAACATATTTACATAAAAGTTTACGTTTACTAAATAATAACCCTAATAATATTTACAGTGAAAATTCACGTTTTTCGCTTGGACACAACTCACAACACTGCATTATTTTTGTAGAGAAATACAATAAAATACAGTATAAGTTACTATTTTATTTTGTATTTACTCAAATGCTTGGTTATCGGCACATAAACAACAAGAAAGGCCGTTACGCAACACGGTACTCGTCCGCTACGTCGCGTGACTGGAAGACAGAATCATCGCACAGGTACTTCGGTATTATCACAGCCCACTATTTTTGGACGAGTTTTCCTTATCAGAGATGAAAATAAACTTCATTATACGTTCCTTCTTCCATAGCGAATCGAATAATACTCGATGAGTCATAATTCCTATGTCCAAATCGTCTCCAAATAGATACACGAATGACATGACATTTTCGAATAATGAAGCGTTTGTTCTTATAGTTTTTGATTTCATTGATTGTCGTAATAACTTGTGAATTCCAAAATTGGTTAAATAAAGTCAGTTGTTTACTGTAATTTGTTTTGTCCCCGATAAGGAAAACTCGTCCAAAAATAGTGGCTTCGTGATAAGTACCCAAACAACTAAGTTTCACAGATAAATAGTAGAGAAACAACATAAATCTCATAATTATTGATAGGTTGGAACCTATTGAATACAGCTGTCTGGTTATTTGGCCAAAATAATCTTGTACTATATAAAATATTATCGAAATACGGAAAGTATTTGGCGACGCTGTGGTACTCAAAGTGTTAAGATGTGACGGTTTAGACCATTAAACGTATATAGTTTCAGTTTGATATCACAAACCATCACTGAGATATAACCTATTACAAATAAAAACCCCAAAATGGACAGACAGAAAACTAAACTAGACAGGGCTATACATTAGATGGCAAACATTTTTTGTTTAATCTATAGCATAATCTGGTAAAATTTATGGCAGTCAATACGGGATATGTGTCTATAAATACTGAAAGCTTGGCTTTTGACACATCTTGATATTGGTGATTTAACAAATGTTTTGAGCTGAATATTCAATTTTTAATTTTTTCAAATTGTACACTAAATTATGAATTTATTTTATTTTACCATTATTACAACTTTTGTTATTTTTCCTTGTAATTGGTATTAGCCAAACTTTTAATTAATATATTAGATTTATTGTGAATATAGGTTAGTGAATGGCAACTTTGTCTATTGTATTGTATATTTATGTATACTATACTTATGTGTGTATAAATGTGTACTGTTTCTCATTATATGCCTCTGGACGTTTTAATCAGATGCAGAAGTCATGGAGAGCAGCTTGTTGGCAGGAATATTGTTTTTATTAGGAAAGGACTCTTTTTATTTTATTTTTGTAAATTGTTTTGTTTTTGTTACGCTGACCAGCTACTGGTTTTTGGTCAATGTATTTCCAAAGAATGTATATTGTTTTGTATTTTTTTGTAAATGGTGGAAAATAAAGTTATTATTATTATATATAATGCAATATATTTTAGGCATAATTTACTTACAATGAAACTACCTCTTCTACAATGTTATAGTTGTTTTGTGAATGAGAAAGATTGTGAAACAAGAGATCTAAATTTTACTTACTTTGCAGCAATATAGTAAAGAGTTTCAAATCAATCACATGGACGATTTCTACATTTGTGGTTGTAGTCAACAACTTATTAAATTTGTTGTTTTTCGTTGTTATACCAGCATTATAATAAGCTTAACATACCCATCACTCAGCTTAACAAAAAATAATCCCAAGAGTCAAATATTGTTCTTCAGACTGTGTTACAGTACTTTCTGTAATACCACATTCTTTTATACATTTGCAATTTGTGATTTATGTAGTATAGCTTAATATAATTTATGCATTTCTGTCATCTAATTAGCCGTAAATAATACGAGATTGTTTACATGAAAAACTGGTGATAACTTGTAGTTGTAAAACATATTTTGCAAAGATTTCCTATTCACGTAGAAATAAAACAGTCTGTTTTTTTATATGTTTGGTTATATGTATGCAAAGTAACATAATGTATGATTATAACAGTAATGCTTTTCTTTTGTTGTTTGGTTCAAAAAATACTATGTAGGAATTTTTTATATTTCGTAAAAGAAATTTAATTTTCATTGTATTTTTTATATATTGTTGTTGTACAAAATACACAACAGGAGTCATACATAATATGTAATAATTTTCTGTTTATGTACCATGTTTGGTTATATTATTTTTATTTTCACATATGGATTATATAAATTAAAACGGTTATTATGGAAGTATCCATCCGAATCACTACACATGTTACTAAGGTAACAAGACTTTTTATTTATTATCTTTTTTAATCTCTTGGAAAAATTTTAGGCTGCTTTACCCATTATATTTGTAATCTATGTTCAATTTAAATCATATTTTTATATTTCTATAACAGCGTATTTGGGATTTGTATACAAGTAATTGCTTCTATATTATGTATTGTTTGATTCCAAAGTTAATTTATAGATACATATTCATTAGGATTAGTCCATATATATTATCATTAACTAAATTTGTTAAGCATATCTTAAATGATTTTATGATACAAGAAACAATTAAGTTTTATATTGTATTTTAAAAAATGTTAAGAATCAAATATTGTAACTTGTAGTTGTAATATAAATTTTGTAAAGATTTAACCTTTATGTAGAAATGAAATAATATACTGAAATGTCCTAATTTTTTGTAACATGTATGCTACAATGTGGTTGTTCAAAATGCATAGTATGAGTCTTAAATGTATAATTCTTTTCTATTCATGAACCAAGTTTATGTAGGTCCAATTGTTTTCATTGAGTAAAAAAAGATCCTATCCCAAACACCGCATGGTGATGTTACGGGTTTTAACGAAATTTCATTTTATTTAATCGTTACAAAATTTGGAATAAGACTATGTTTTTAACACTGATATTTGTGATTTACTTTTGATTAAAGTACTAATTTTTAGATTTGTATGACAGCGTGTTTTGGGATTTATTTTTAGTTAAAATCTTCTATATTATGTATTATTTGTTTCCAAAGTAGATTTCAGTTTATATAGTAGTAGGCTTATACTGTATTACTTTTAAAAATATAGGTTCCAGTTTATTATATTTTACTAATTTTATATCTAGAAGCGTTTCAGTTCAATTAGCATTGAAAATTTATAAGATTTCGATGAGGTCATTAACATAAATGTAAAATAAATTATTTTCATAGCAAATGTATACGTTTTCCTCCTTTTGATACAGACCAATGACTTCCTATGCTATAGGTACCATAGACTTTTTATTTACAATAAACTTATAGTATGAGTAAAAAATGTTTCATATCCTAATGCCAAAAGTAGTTTTGTTTAAAATAAATCGATTGGATCCAAAAGTCTGGAAACATATTTAAGTATGTCAGCCAAATAGTCATCCAACTCATGTCCTGCCTCTAGTACTAAATCCGGTTACAGTTTTAAAAACTGGGTCTGTGTTATTGTTGATTGGTAGGCCACAGGTGTGCACTTCCACTAGACCTACAAGCGAGTCGTTGAAATCCCGCCTATTGGACACGTAAAACTGACCGCCAGGCGAAGGGCAACACTGGCTACAAGGTGTACGAGGTGTAGGCCGCAGGATTGCTGGTCATAATTTCACAAGCTGGCGCAGTTTAAGTTATCTGACCACGAGTGTAGGTACATACCTAGACTATAGGACTTGTGACTTTTACTGCAAAGGTTATCACCCGTTTTTATCATGCTGACTAAATATGTCAGTCTTTGCTAAAGAAACTGTTCAAAAATGTACACAGAGTTTGACGTTAAAGGCATAAGGACAAATCCTCTCCCGTAAAAAAAAACGCTTTATATAATTTTGAAATAATTTGTTAAAATTTTGTTTTTCTAAAATGTTTTTTACAATAAAAAAGATACACAACATGACTTGGCTTGATATATGAAAAGTTTTACATTCAAATGTTTTACCTTCAATTTTATGTACAACATGTATTTTTAGTATTTGAATACATTTACATTTTTAATGGCATTGAAAGGGATAGTAAATCAAATTTACTTTTCAGTCGATTACTTCACGTGACTTATTTAAGGTTTAAGACAACTTATGAGATATGAGAAATACTCATTAAAGCTTGCTGGTGGAAAATATATTTTCAAAAGTTTTCGGCTCTTTATAAGAATATATTAATGTATTTGATTGTTATAATCTTATAAATAGTAGAACTTATTTATAAGAAAAGATATATAATTTTTATGTACATTGTTACATTCAGTTGTATCTGTAATTTAATTATGTAATTATACACAATGATTTTATATTATTCTTTCAAAAAAACTTTTTCTATTTTATAACTGATTATTCTTTTATAATTGATTGTATCCTAACTTCCAATTTAAACTGGAGAGAAATGTTAATACATGGTTATTTTAAAAGAAGTAAATTTGTATAGCATGATTAAATGAATATATAAACCAGAGTTAAATACTTATTGGAATCCCTTACTCCTGGAGATAATAAATGTCATGGGATACTTATTACTTGATTAAAATTTCCTGAGTGACTTCCTTTCGATATTCATAGTTGTATATCTCTACACTGCCATCATTTTGAGCTACAGGTAAGGAATGGTACTGGACATGTGTTGGAGCCAATGAAGAAGTTCCTGACTTGATGTGGCGAGATTAATTTTTGGACAGTTTGGTATAGTATATATTTTTATTACTATGATTTGCCTTCAAGGATATTCTTATATGAGTGTATTATATCATTGGCAAGATAAAATTTGTTGATCCCTGATTAAGGGCAGATTCTACACCTGATCAGGTTGGTGTGATGAAAAGAGGTTTTACTTCCAAAATCATTCTAAACATGTAGATAGTACTTTAATGGTAAAATTATTCAGAATGTATAACCCTTGAGAAAACAAACACAAATGTTGTTTTAAAAGAACTTTTAAAAGAATAAGAATTATAATGATAAATTATATTTATTTTTTGTGATAGTTAAGGTGTAATCTAAACATTTAGGACTGAGATAACAAGAGATTCAATGATAAAGAAGCATTCTTTAAATTTGAGTAAAATTTTGAATTCAATATTAATTTAATAATTTAGAATCGAAATCCAAAATGTTAAAAAAACCTCAGATGGACCTTGAAATCAATATAATATATTTTAATCTATTTAATAGCTTATAAGTTCAACATATTTCATCTAAACTTGTAAGGTTCTTTTTAAAGACATTTTATTAAGTAAAACTGGGATAAAATGAATTTTATTTTAAAAATCTGAAGTTTTTTTATAAAAATATTACAATACATACTTGCATAAAGTTTCAGCAAGACCAGATAATCATATGTGGTCTTCATGTTTTGATTTCAAGAAACATAATGTTAAGATAGAATATATTGTAGTTTTTAACAAGAATTTGCAGAGAAAGAAAGTTTGTGCTAATCATTTGATTGATTAAAAATTAATTTATAATTTAATTGAGTTGGAGTAGTTTTCATTGAAAGCTTTAATGTTTTTGAATAAAAAAGAAGGGTATTTGACTAATACCTATGTGATAAATGACAATATCCTACCATTTGTTTGCTTACAGCCGTTACTTATATTATCATAAGTACATAAAGACATTTTTCAAAAACATCTTTTTGGGCCACAGCAAATCAGTTTAAAACTTGTATAAAACTCATAACACTCACATAGTTTATAGGAATGGAGTTGAGAACCCCTGATTTAATGACTTACTATATGACTTAAGTTACTATGCTGATATTCTTCTACACCTCTTGATGTTTTCAGGAACATTAAATGTGTATTAGAAAGATCATCAGAGCAGAACCTTACAAATTCCTTTTTAAATTTCTCTGCCACCATATGACTCATTTGTCTTTCACAACTAAAAGCTGCAGAAATCCAGGTTAACCCCATATTTTTTGAAAATGTTTTTTATGTTTTTCTCAATTACTTCAATGTTTCCTGTTATTTATATATTTATTTTGCACTACAATCTTTTCCAAACTGAGTTGCTTCTTCAATAATTATATGAATAAAATAGATAACTTACATTTTGTTTTCCTCTTCTACAGATGTGGAACCCCTGATTCATACGACGGTGTCTTTGAAGACACTAAATATTTAAGATTCCAAATATATACATTATTACTAAACATTACATTACATTATTGTTAGTTTTTGTGCTGGGTTGATAAAAGAGATTTCCTGTTTTGAAGTTAATTGATCTAATAATTTCATTTTATAAACTTATATTAAAAATATGATATCAGTATAGCGTAGTGACCAATATTATACTTGTGTGTTGAAGTCCGTTCACCTGATCTTCCATCATATTGATCAAACCTTCAACAAAATATTTGTATTGATAGTCAGTAATGTTTGCAACATCACTTGAGCCTCCAACTAGCAAGATATTATTGAATATTTATTAATGTATGGATTGGTCTTAAAAGCACTAATTACTGCCTGTCAAGCAGCACCAGGAAGTACATAATCAAATGTTGAAAAACCACTTGATAATTCTCCATCAAAAACTTTTGCCATATCCCTACTTATCAGTGATCACAGTTAGCTTATTTACTGGTATAATCCCTGTTTAAGTTCTTATAAGAAATTTTGTGACATATTTTTCTGTTTATTAACAAATAACACTTTAGTTGAGTCATCTATTTGTTGTTGTTCATATATAAGATCTTTTAAAATTTAAATTCTTTCTCTAAGTACTTAATTTTTTGATTTAGTAAAGATATATGACCCTACACAGCTTCATTTTGTAGATCAATTTTCATCTCACCAATCTTATTTCCACATTTTTCATTATAGACATGGTTGTTTGTAAATTCATTAAGGAGAGTGTAAATTTTACTGTTTGAAAATGCAGTACGATTATTAATGATGTAGGCTAGTAGTGAGCGCTTTTTAAAAATTAATTCCATCCATCCCAAATTTCAGGTTTCAATATAGTTTATGTCTATATATATATTCCCACTAGAAATTCTCTTAAAATCTTGTTGATAGCAAAGATGACATACAGGCCGCAATCAAAGTTGTTGATTTGTCTACCTCCATTTATTAAGGTAAAACTAGTTTAAGATTTAATCATCCCCATAGAGTCACACAATTTATTCATTACTTTTTTAGATTGTGAGTATTTAATGGTATCTAATGAGTCATATAAGTAAAACGTAGCACATGTGACAGATAAGAACATCCCAATGTGCACCTCCAAAACTGTACATCAATTGAACAAAATTAATTAGAACAATTAAAATGCCTGTGTTTTCCATAATCAAATGTTCTAAGAAATAAGTGTAATATATCAATGATTTCAACCCACATAACTGATAATAGAATTGAAAACAAAAGAATTGTTGATGTGTTTTCCAATATACTCATGTAATATTTTATAATATCAATCAAAATAAGGTACCATTTGGGGAATGTATATAAACATCTATAATTCCATCTTGGTGGGAGGATATTCTGAGAATGTCCCTTCTTTGTCATGTGACATTAGCTATCTTATTTCAATCTCGTGTTTCTATTTTAAAATTAATTCATTTAATGAAGTTATTTTTAAAATAAAATTTTTTATAGAATAGGTTTTTATTCAAAAATTTATAGGTTTTTATTCGATTTTATTCAAAAGTCCAAACAATGGTAATATTTAAAATTTAACTGTTTATATTAATCTTCGTATTAATATTCTATTAAATAAAAAATAATTTTAGTTTTTACTGGAGGCAAAATATATTACTACTGATATATTTAAACCTGGGCTTTACAGATTGTAAGACCAGTGTACTGCCACTGAGCTGCTTAGATACATTGGTAACACTATCATAATCTGCAGTTACTTCAGTCTTCCTAAAGATAACAATTTTCCCTGGGAAAATTCTGTCTTTTTACCAATGATAACATACTATAAAATCAGTTGTCTTAAACCATTAAATAAATTTTTTTATACAGTTTTGTTTATACAAATTCATAACATTTTGAGCTATTATTAATCAATACCGAGGCATTTCTCGCTAAAGACAGTTGGTTTTAAAAGTAAAGCTAAGCAATATTGATTGTAGGTGAGCTATAGACTTACTTTTTCAATAATCTTTATAATAGTAATTAAGCACAGACATTGAAAACCTATATCTGATCTCTTCTACACTAGTCCAATGTTGCCTATAAAAACTATTTCTAATATCAATTTACATAACAATATAAATTGTACTTTGGGATTATACAGACCACACCCAGACATGAATCGTTATTTGACATTTTGCTTCTACTGATTACTAAATTAGCGTAGAACAATATTTCGTCAACATAAAACAGGAAATGTCTTATCGCAAACCCCTCCCCAACCTCAGACAGAGGTCAAAGTCGAGCGGTCTAGTAGATAACGTGATTGCAGAATCTCGCCGCCCGTTCAGCTGGTGCGTCGCTTTGTTGTACTTCCGTGTTTTACCCCTACATTTCTCCAAACACAAAAATTCAACAAAAACAAACATTACCAAACAAAAACTAAACTCTTTATTGAAAAAAACACACAAAACTTGTTTTTATTCTTGATCACACTCCGCCACCCAAAATGCGAGTGCCTCCGAAGCCTGCGCTGATGTCAACGAATAAAAAACATCCCTCGTGATAGTACATATCTGTAAAATATCAAATTCTAGAGGGGCTGATCAGAAATATAAATTGAATTGTAATGGAAAGGCAATTATGTACTGTGCAAAAAACTTATATAATCATGTGATGCCGCGCGGCCGGTTGTAATCGGGATTCTCGAGAAAGATAAGATAACAGCGACAACAATACCGATCACAATACCTGGAGATGCTTGTTGATTGATGGAATGTTAGTTCTGTTACTCAACTTCATCGTTTTATGACGTTCTAAGTTCATTGAAAAAAGTTTAAGCGATGGGGGCATATAACAGAATCTGACCCCATTAACAATTGATAATTGTTGTAACTTTGTAATTTTGTAATTAAAGAATTGTTTTTTCGTTCTATTATGTTTCTTTCTATACATTTATATTTTTGTGTTCTTCATACTGGTGTGGTCGGTATAATCCCAAAGTACCCAATATATTTTAAACACTACAAGGAACCATACTCAAACATCAAATGCTAATCCACCTTTAAGCATAGAATGGTCATAGTAGGGGAAGTTTGATCTAGATGCATCATAGTGGTGCCTTCCTGTAGTCTACACGTAAACAGAGGCGTGTCAAAAAAATATTTAAAAATATTTCATTTCTACTCGTTTGAAGGGGATTATGGGTGACGGCAACATAATTAGAAAGATCTAGCCAAATTCTTTAATTGAAGGATAGTATTGACCTACAAAGTACCGATAGTAGGATCACCTTACAATATTTTAATGTACAATTCTGTTTAACTGTGTACAAAAAATTTAATAAATTTGAAAAATGGATTAATTTTTTCAAAGTGACAGTTTTATAAAAATATTTTTAATCAATCCACTAGGAAGTGCAGGTATGGAAAGTTCAAAATGTAAACAATTCTGTAATGTCCCAAATAAACCGCTGAACATAAACATGCAAAATTGTTATAGTAGCCTACGCATAAGAGACAAGCTTCAGGAGTGACCGTTATTAATTTATGACACAAGGAGATGACATTTTTATAAATACAAATTTCACTATCTAGTTATTTTTTATGTATAGCCTTCTGTAAAGGTTCTTATCTTTATTTTCAAGAGTTTTTCTGTGGGCCATGTTATAATGTCCAAAATTATGCTTCACATTCCTACCACTTTTAGACAAATAACAAATATTTCTGCATTTAGAAATAGCATCAGGGGTATCATAATACCAACAGCCTTATTGCACCACCTTAATGGGACCTAAGTATGTATATTAACAATTTCCGTATACAGGTATCTCGCAGTATAAAGATATAAACGCTGTAAATATTTTTGACAATTCCTACTGCAGTTGTATTTTTTAAGCCTAAAATTGTTTGCTTAAAGTGCTTTATAGGCTATAAGTATCCAAAGATACAAGAAATCGAATATTTAGAATATTTATATAATCACGTGCAAAACAGGACTGGTAAAATGCGGCAACACTATAGGTCTAGGTATCGATGGGTACTATAAAACTACTCATTGGAATTTATAAAATAAAAAGTAAAAATGAAAGTGCAAATATATTTATGGTTTATGCAATCAATAGTTTTAACGTTGCATCATTAATATATCCATTAGGATATATATATAGATTATTTAAACTAAATGTAAACTATGAACACTCAGACATTGAAGTCTTAATCGCATTTACTGTAAAGATATATTACATATGTATTGTTTATTAGGTTATAAACTACTGGCTGACAACTTCTAATAATAGTATTTAATTTACACTTTCAGATAATCGGTATATCTGAGGTTTGTTGACTAAAGGGATGTGGTAATATATAATATTTTTCAATGGTAAACGTTATAAGCTAACTTAATCAATGAATACTTTCAAAGTGCATTTATACAAATCAAACCTTAACAGTGTATGAAAAAACCTATTTCAGAGGTATAATCAATTTGAAATACAAAACGCGCCTGCAGCTGAAGGACGCAACTACCTGCACGCGGCCTCAATGTCCCAAGTGCTGGTTTAGACTGTAAGACCCGTACTAAAAGGACCTGGGCTACATGAGACTGCTGTCGCTCAGCCAAATTCCCTGTAAGATTTTGTAAGAGTAACAATGTGATCTCTATTTAGAAATGAAGCTTCATACAACATTTAAAGTCTATAAGACATTTATTTCGTTTTCAAAACATCTTTGCGAAAGACAAACAGACAGGCATAAATCAATTTTGCCAGTACACTGAATGGTATAAAAATATCTAAAATTCCAAGTTTGGAGCTCAATCAGCTCTCGAGATATAATGATGAAAGGTAAGCTTAAATGGCGCTCAGTCAAATACCTTGTAGGGGTATGCATTTTTATCGAATTCTATATTTCTTACATTTAAAAGAGGCTTCATAAAAAATTCCAAACTTAATCACGATAAGTGTGGAGATGGTCAGAAGTGACATTTTCATTCCCCAACTTCGATTGTTTATCAATAATAAATGTATTCAAATAACTTTGTTTACACGTGTTTACTAATTATGAGCTGTAGGGGAGGAGGTGTATCTATAAGAAGAATGAAACAGCAGGTCTTTTTTGTAGGCTAAGAAAACATAGCTTATATTTATTTTGTATCTACTAATTTTAATGCAATGCATTGATGAATTGTGCAACACGATACAATACTTTATTTTCTGTTATGTCCAAGAACTGAAAAACATGACGTAATGATTCACGGATAAAAGAGTCTTATTACTTTTGAAGAATAAAGTAAAAACATAGAAATAGTTCAAAGTCATTAAACAACATAAAACATATAATAAAAATCGTGGACATGTAGTTCCGTTTATAAAATAATAACTGCCATGTCCTATTCTGATGAGCGTCAGAATGGGCCAGGATCGTCAGAAAGGTAGCACTTACGTATAGAAATCGTCAGAAAGGGAGCAGTTACTTACGTATATATATATATATATAAAATTTTAGTGGCTTAACTTTAAAAGTGTTAACTTTTTAGCACATTTTAAATTTAGCGCAAATTCCATTAAGAATGTATTTTATACCATTTGTTCAATGGTTTTACAACACTTTACATTCAACCTCTATATGGCCTGTTATATATCGTAGTTTTCATCATATTCCAAATAATAATAATAATAAATTATCTTCGTTAACATATTCTCACTTTAAACAAATTAAGTGATTAAACATTCTTGATAAGAGTTTTGTTTGATTGTTTTTGTAACTTTGCACTACATCAACTTGTATGTATATATCAGTTAAGCAATAATCATGTGGCAACAGATAATTGATACGGCATCCATCATGGCACATTGGAACAATTACAATAGAAGTATCACTATCCAGAATATATTATTGCATCTCTGTTAATCTATCAGATTTAATCATAGATGTATCGACGTATATATGTCAAACATATTCAGTTTTCTGCAGATTAAGAAAGAACAAAGATAACGGTAAAAAATTACGATTAAAATATAAAAAATATGCATTTAGATCGTACTTTTTACTCATTCTAATGAGTTTTATTCACGATTAACTAATTAAACATTACTAATTTCTAAAATAAAGCGCAATTATTTCCATGCACCAAACATAAACCTACAAAAATGCATAAAACGAGTTTTAAAAGGCATGATATAGAATATATAATTCTTTATTTTAATCAAAATCATAACAACTTTCAATAAACCTCTAGCTACGGCAAGCAGGCCACATTTATGGCTTTTATTCTTCATTTTCAAAATTAATAAATTACAAGTGAAATGTATGTTAAATAAAGCTGGAAAGGACACATTCCTTTTCAACATCATCTTGTATTAGGGTTCATTAAAGAGGAAGTAAGTTAATTCAAGTTTGATTGAAAATGGATTGCTCTTGTCTTTGAATTCAAAATATCTGTTTATCATTTCAATTATTCAAGAGTTAATTTTGTTTAACAATTTATTGAGGTACATGTTAATAAAATATAACTTATTCACTACGGTAAGTATTAAATTGTATTTTACTGGATTGTTCTTTTCTCTTAGACGAAGAATACTAAAAAGCGAATTACTTGGATTGTTTGCGCATTAATAAATTTTGTCTACAGTTACGTTAAAATAATATGTTATGCAAAAAATTAGATTATTTTCCGTTAACAATTTTAACTTAATCGTTTAATAGTGAGACGGCAAGATTGGTCCTACCATGAAGTTTGAGTTTTAAACAAAATGATTGATCTTATTATTAAAAAAAATTATAAAAGGTACATTTCCAAAAATAAAAAAATTAGGTATACTGATTGATACTTTTTTAGGAAATATGACTTTTGAATTATCAGTTTTCTTTATATTGGATTTAAGCGTAACTATGCTGGCTACGAGGAAATAGCTGTATAAATAAAGTAATCCACATATATAGTATACAAAGAAATCTTAAATACAAAACTAGTTAAAACTCGAAAGAATTTAACGAGATTCCTGTGAATAAAAACCAAAAACACATAATAATAAATTTAAATAAAGCTAATAACTAAATTTTAAAAGTAACACTAATAAATAATAATTATTTATTTAATTTCAGTAAATTTATATTGTTTTCAAACAACTTAAAAAGTGGCTATTATCTATTAAGGATATTGAAGAAGTACTTTTTAAAATTAATGTTTAAAATGAGAGTTTTTTCTCTTTATTTCTCATAGTGATGTATATTGTAATAGTAGTTGTAGTTGCGTATGTATGTATTGTTTAATTGTAAGTAAATGTAATGTTTTTTGGTAAGTCTGTACAATATTATAAAAATCGTATCTGTCATTTTTATTTGTGAGAAATAAAGTTTCTTTCTTTCTTTAGCAGCATAGAACAGCAGTGCAGACAGAGGAAGATATTTACTGCAACCTGGCGACAAGCGTCCTGGCAGCTGGGAAAAAAAACCGTATGGTAAACAAACCGTGGATGGCAAAGTACAACACATGTATAATAAATTGTTCGCAAAGTGGCAATAACACTTTACGATCAATCGTCACAGACACATTTGCACCATTATGTGTCTTTGAACGGGAACTAGGTTAAGTATCACTAAGTTGAATTGTAGCGAGCGATATTCTTCTCCTTTACATCTAAACGCATGAATTATTTTACAAGGAAATAAAATTTGAAAAAAAAACAATAATTGCATTTTAGCACAAAAGATGTTAATACATCAAACACTTTCACATGTTTGTTTATGTAATCATCCAATGATATTTGTTTACAGTAACAAATGTTGAGACGGATCACTAAAAGGAATGTAAGGGGAGAATATAACGTAACAATCAAGATTAGAGTATTTTAGTGCAGCTTACTCTATCATTGTAAATGTCTATGTAAAAACAAAGTTTTATACACTTTTTTGTTGTTTGCGAGTGACCAAAGATGAATATAAAGTAAATTAATTATTAGGACTTGAAAACTAAAACATCGTAGAGTCAATAAATTTAAAAACAAATTTAAACTCATCTCATAAAAAATACAAATTTTTGACAAACCTTCTGAAAAAAATATTTATAAGAATTTTTTTACTCTACATGTTATATTTTTTACCTTGTGCAGAGTCGAGTAACTAAGCATAAAACTGTTGTTCTCAGGATTTAAACTAATACCCTAGTGCTAATAATTCTTACGCTAAAGCTTGAGTTTCAACTCCGAATTATTTATTACATAGCTATTTCCATCTATCATTGAGCTTTCCTATTACCTTGGAGTTATTGGATGTTAGCCTTGAATGTCTATATTTTAGGTTAATTTTCATGCTGTACTCTTTGATTACCTTCCTACGGCTATACATTCCTCCGATTGAAGTAAACTTGCATCCTGGAGTTGTTTATTACTAACACTAAACCAAACCGTAATGTACTTGAAGGTTAACCATTAGTCCTAAGATTAAAATTTGGTTTTATATGCAGCTCTTAGTTAAATATTAAACATGTTTATGGAGAGACAGTTTTATATTTATAAACGTCCCTATATCTATTATTTCATCAGAGAAGGATAATTTATACAATATTATAAAATTAAATTGCGACTATACGCGTTTTATGGCTTTTATTGATTTTTCGTTTATTAGAAATATGAAATATTTATTGCTTTATGAAAGTTAAACATTTGAAACCAATTATTTTTTGTGAACTATGATCAAAGAATACATAATTTTAAAAATCCCAAGATTCATCATTAGGGAGGATACATTTTCTATTAATGAATTTCCCTGTACATTACTTAACTCCACTATTTCACCCACCCAAGATATGTTCCAGTACGGTAAAATCAGCCGCAGTCTAGGGCAATGCATTACCTGTGTCACATTCCGGTGATTTATCTAGAGTGGGAACATGCGCCCTCATTCTTATGTGCCTTATCTATCACTCTACCTTTCTAGCTTTCAAATTAACTAACTATTTTTTAAATAAATAAATATATTTATTCTTTATTTTATCAGGAGAAGCTGTGATTATGGTCATCTCTCTTGCACTTAAATTGTGTTAGTAAAACTTTATAAAAAATATTTCATAAAAGTAAAACTTTGGATTTATGATATAAAATGTATATATCATTCTGTGACGTAGAGCACATTACCAAGAAAAAATATAAAAATTTGTATATTGATGGATTTATGTTGATAAAACTAAACCCAAACGTCTAAAGAGAAACTAAAAAATAATGCTACTATCAAGGTAGCTGTGTGATGTATCATGTGCTGTATTACAGGTTCAGCTAGAATGGAAAATTTCAAGTCTATTGCTCCTTTTATTAGGCTACATATGCTACTACGTTTAAATATCATTGAGTTCTACTCAGCGTGTTAAAAAATTTGTTTCTTTATGGTTTTCTCGTTGCCATCCTGGTTACCCATAATATAAATATAAAATATTCGTTATAGATCAGCCAAACTCTATGAAAGGTCATGTACTATTTTCGAACTTGATGGTAGATCTGTAGAAATTCATGCAAATTTAAAGTGTGTAAGATCGTTTTCAAGATTCAGACAGACCGACACAAAGAAATAAATTAAATTTTAACAGCTTCCCGTGTCAGAATCCTCTATTCACACGGGAAGCTGTTAAAATTTAGCTAACGTTCAGCCAATAAATCACTAAAGTATTTATTATCTGTTAATATTGAAAAATTAACTCTGAACATGAATCCCTTATTTAATTTCTACACAGAAAATATTTACTCACACTTACATACAAAAATTTACTTAAAACAGTGTTAACAGTAATAAATCACAGAATTGAAAAATACATAAACACAACTCATAGCACTGGTAAAAATCCATACACAGCTTTTCAAACCTGGGGCTAATATATTATTACACTGTTATGTAGTACAAAACTTAATTTGAATACTCTACAAAATAATCTAAGGATTACAATAGTTAATTTAATTTAATAAAATCGATGAACCGTCAAAAGAACGGAAAGTTTTAACATAGTAAAAATAGTAATAATTTACATTAATGTGATGAAAATATATATTACATAAGTAACATCTAATGTAATAGGATGTGACTTGAGTCAAATTAGGCTAATTGCTATCCTAATTCCTAAGCTAATCAGATACTATTAACGTGGTTCTGGAGTATACAGAGCTGCCAATCACCTAGAATATAGCGTAATTGATCTTAATAAGCCACGAGATCTATAGCTTTACCTCAAGTAAGCTTTGTGAATAATAGATAATTAATATATTGGCAATGTGAATATTTAGCCGATACCGATTCAAAATTTAATATTTATTTATAATGTAAATAAAAGAGTAGATCGATGAGAACTATAATGACATAATGTATACCATACTTATGTTTTAGTTTCAGGATATTAAGAATTCTTTATTGCATACATCGTATTGCATTCTAACAACATACATCGTATTGCTAGCGTCACTTTAGGCCTATATAAATAGGTGTACATATTATTTAGGGTTTATTATTGTATCTACGTAACATACAATATCAAATATCTGTTATAGCGTTTGATTATAATCAATCCATGTCACATTCATACATGCATAATAGTAACACTCATTCATTATTTTTGGATCAAGATTGTATGTAGCTTTCCAATGTCAATTTCTAACAGTGCCAGCTTGATAACATTATGAACAGAATAATGACACCTGACACCAATAAGGCTTAAACGAATCCTTTTACGTTTTAAAGCAAATCAGAAAGTCCATTGATTAGTTTCACACCATATTTTCTCGGGACCTGTGCAGAAACGTTCTTCAATGCCGTGGTAGTAAAAAATTCCATCCATCCTATGTTTCTTAATATTGAACTTCCATACCCCTTACAGAAGTACACTATGAAAAGCAGTAAAGGAATCACCTCAAGAATATTGATTCTATAGGTATATTCACCAACACAAGCTCTCTGATAGCATTTGTACACAACTCTGTAATACTAGACTTGAAATGATTCTAATAACTTTAATTTGAGTTTAAACGCTCTTAATAGTTCTTATTGGTAATATATTCCCCAAAGGGGTATTTTGTATGACACGTGTATATTAGTAATGACAGATACATAACAGTAATACACATAAAGTATGAAGGTAACCAAAACAAAATCCGTAAAATAACTAAGAGACAACAAAGAACTAATAACCGCGATCCAAAAGCACAGCATGGATAACCGTAGAACATTAGAACTAGTATATAAGAAATAAATTATTCACAACCTATAATGGTACACCTATAATTATGTTTATGTCTTTAACGGTATAAATACTTTGACCTAAAATTTAGTTATTTTAACTCGTATAAACGAAGAGCACGTGTTAATAACTCGTTTACGTGTACTTGTAATTAACTCTTCTGAAGTTCACATGAAACGTTAATTGCATTCTACTGAAATTTATTTGTTATTGCTGTTTGCACACAGCTTTTGATCTTCACAGACAAAAAAAATGGAAATGTGAATAAAAGTGAATTTTTTGTCAAACACACTTTGTCAGTAAATGATGTGATTGCTGTCTGAATGTGGCAACAACTTCGCTGTTCCGCTCAAGTGGTGGTTTCATTTATTGGAGAGTATAACACTTATAAATTACCAACACTAGTAACACTCTTATGCGTTTAATGTAAGTTCGAATAGTTTAAAATTATATCTAGGAAATATGTTTGACCGTGCAATCATTTTATATCGTTACTAAGTATTTCAAAAGGTTTATAATAAATATTTATTCTTGGCTTAACGTTGGCGAGTCCTGTTACTCAGAGAACTTGTCAAAAGTTATTCGCTTCATACCTCAAGAACAAACTGAGCTAAAGACTAAACATTTCATGATTTCTTTCTGCTAAGTAGGCTCACAAAATAGTTCTGCCGTTTATCTGACCATATTCCCCAGCTTGGGAGCAAATGGCGCTGAAGACTAAAAATGGTGCATAAAACCTAATTTTTTCATAGTCAACGTCTAATTAAAATGATAATTTTTCAAAAAAGTGTTGGTAGTGTAATATGTAAAGCCTAGTTCTCCACATTATATCCTGGAAAATTTGATTAATTAAGTTGTAAGACTAAATATTTTCATGAAACTTTTAATCACACAAGTTAAAGATCTATGGTGGTCAGATGGTCGTCCATTGAGTATGGCTGAATATCAGCAAAGCTTATTATTGAAGTGACTGGCTAATATTTTCTTTTATCTGTTGCATGTGGTATTGAGAAAGAAATGAGCTATGGTATAGATTTAAAATCTTGCGTGATACTTCAACGAAGACAGTTACGTAACTTGTTCTGTAATGTCCTCTACATTGTTCGTAATAAGCTTAACGCAGGGTCTTTTAATAAAGAAACCTCACTGCATTACTTGTTATACCAGTATTATGTGATTACGGCAAATCATGAGTTACAAATTTAAGTAAATAAAAAAATATTACTCACAAAGCGATCGTTTTGAATTAGAAATTAAACTTAGAAACTATTATTTGGGCACTCCGTACGAAACAGTAAATATTTTTTTTATTTCGCTTCTTCTTGTTAACAATAAATATGATGCACCAAAACCGAATTAATCAGTATAAGTTTGTGTTGGAATTCAATGTCTGTAGATATGTAAAACTATAATTTAAGCCTTAAACTCAAAATCTGTTACTGTACTGTTCTATTCTATTCATTCACCGATAGTTAGCAACATTTGCTCGTAGCTAAAATTTTAAAATTTATAGGAATCCAAAAACTTATATATATATATATATATATATATATATATATATATATATATATATATAAATGAATGTTTGTGTGTTTCTCCTTTATGAAATCGCAAAATACTAGACAGACCATTATGAAAATTTGTATGTATACGTATTTTTCCACGGAGAAGGTATATAAGCTATGGCCATTGATGTAACTCACCACCAAGCGGCGCTGCAAAAGATAAAAATGTTTCACAGCGCCTGCACACTATAAACTGCAATTACGAGACGTTTACGTATATTACATAGCCAAACACTATTTGAAGGCGCTAAGTTATTATGTATATTTTTCTTTAAGATACATTTCTGATTGAACTTAAAGTTTGAGTGTTAGAACCACTTTATAATAAAGTACATGTACGTGCACAATGGCTATAAACATAAACATTTTTTCTTGATCGTGGCAACAAGGCAAACTCTACATCGGCGTTGTAAATATAATTCAATTAAACGAGAAGTTCACATACATGAGCAAAGCTTACGAAAAGCGTGCAAAGCCGCGGGAAACAGCTAGTAATTTATAAAAATATTAAATTTAAATATACCGAAATGTAACATGTTAAGTCATGTTACACCTGTAATAAGTTATCGATCCTGACAAGGTGCACCTATAAAGCTATAAAATTATTTATCCTAGTATGAAACCAGTAAGATGGTCAAATGATGATATTCAGGGTTTAATAATTAAGGATCAGACTCGACCTGTGAAGCCCACAGCTGGAGATTGGATTGTAACCCCATTCCACTACTGCGGTCACCACACTTACCACTACGCAGTTATGTTTGATATTGCGGTTTGATATTGTTTGATCTACAGTACAGGATCGTATTGATCCAAAATCATTAATTAGATCCGATTAGGCGGCAACAAAATGAACATCAGATTCATGTTATTCCCATAACTAAAATGTAAGGGAAATTGTAAATATTGCATACGCAGCTGAATTTAATGTTCAATTAAAATTTAGACATTTCCAGTAATCATCCAAAATTAAGGGTAACATTTATTTTAAGAGTAAAAACCACTGGAAATAGATTATGCAGTAGAATAATATCCGGTACAAAATAAGTATGTAACCTTTCGTATCCGCAAAATGTTGGCCTGAGAATCATGAATGTAAACACAATATAAAATGCATAATAAATACATATGGGACATAAGTTATTTCTAGTGTATTCTCTGTACATGGAAATTTTTAAAGCAATAAATTTAGGGACGTTATTAATGATAGAAACACACTTTTCATTGTCATTCTGTTACAATGTTTTGACAATAGGTACAGATTTTATATCATTAAAAAACCATATCTTAGTGTGATAAAATGACACAAATACCACAGTAGTAGTTGAAAATTACATTTCTTGCGTTTTCCGGCTTATTACTTTCTCATATTTTTGTAAATAAAAGTTTTGGAAATATGATATGATATTGGGAATTTATCAGATAAAAACTATTGTTCTGATACATTACATGATCAACAACTATTCATTCCACGTTTCATAGATTGGCCAAATTGAATCTAGGCATTAAAGTGGAAATTATGTGTCAAATTCCCGCAGCACATTTGTACAAAATCAGTTTCTAGTATTTAAACATGAGAATGTAGTAATGATCTTTGTTTGGGTATTAGTCGATGTCAAAAGTTCGGCCTGAATTAATGCACTATAAAATAGTTTAAGTTTTAAATATAAATTTGTAAAGGAATACCTCTAACAATAATTAAAGGACCGTATCTCACTTATATTTTAAAATATTACATTTCATTAAACAACGTAAAATTCACTTGTTAATAATATCCTTGTGATCCCAAATTCAAGACTGTGCAGTACTGTACAACTTAGTATAAACTCTTCTGCCATTGTATACAACTCCCATGGCATATGAGTTATAAAATGTATAAATTGTCTGAGTAGTCTAAGATTTTCAAAATAAGCATTGAGTAATACAATAACTTCCACACTGGTTTCTAGCTTCATTTGGCATTTTAAGAAATGGAATTTTAAGAAACACAGGAAACAAGAATGATAGATCACTTGAAACTTAACGCTCTTTATTGCTCAATGGCACTTGACCAGTAATTGGAAAAACTTCTACTCCCCTTTTTATCTTATCGCTACACTATAGATAATTGTATTACATTGAAAAGATTTATTTACGTCTCAGGATTAATGTTTTTCCTTCAAATCTGCAGGTTAATCACTTATTTTTTGACCAATATATAAAAATTATTCTAAATTCCAAATTCTGTAAAAATTATACAGTTCTAATAAAAGAAATTCAATACAAGTTTAAGTATATTTTTGTTATAATAATTAAATTTTATCATTGAATACAACGTAAGATCAAGTTCAAACGATGCAGGAAAGATTAAAGAATTCTATAAAGCTCAACATTGCATAATCAACTATCATAATGAATAATTTAGGCTTAACGTCAGCGAAGTCCTATCACTTGATGCGCTGAAATATTGTATTTTGGCCTTTCTGTCTGATTATCTTTCTGCCTATCGTGTGGATTAGTATCTTGAAAACGAACTGATATGTGTACTTTTTCAATAAGCTTCATTACTATATAAGCAACACTGAGTTCGATAATAGTACATGTCACTCAATCTAATTTGGCTGGGCATTTGTTTCCTTTTTTTTACATTGAATAATGGAAATGAGAAAATTGCCGGATAAATAAATTTTTTTACAAGATGAGTACAATCATACACAAAGTAACACGTGCTTTGTAGCCTGGTTTTTAGAGATAAGCTGAGCCGTTCCAGTCGCGGAGTCGTTGTGACAAACTCAAGACAGCCATGTAATGGTTCTGGGCAACTACTCCTTTTTTACACAAGGAAAAACAAGAGAATAAAAAACTACGTCAAATCAGTTCTTGAGAAATTTAAAATGCAGTGTTTAAAATCAAAGAAAAACAAATAGGTAAATTAAAAAAAATATATACTTATGAGTTACAACACTATCAAATTACGTTCTATTACATCAATCTATTACATTTCAAATTATATCAATCTAAAGAAGCGTTTATCTTAAATTTTCAAGATTACATGGATCTGCAAATTTTGAAAATATATGTGCTTAACAGCAACAATGCATTCTTATTTTTTTACTACATATTATATTTGAGAGATTGTCAGACCCAAATTATGTTTACTTACTAGGAAAAATTTTATTATATTTTTACTTCTTTTCCTAAAATTCAATTTGTAATACAAGCATACGAAAATATATGATTTATACAACAAATAATATAGATTTAAGAGATTTAATCTAGAAAGCGTTAAATACTATTAAACAACACAACTTTCAAGAAACTAAAAATTGATATAAGTAATTGGCGCATCTTAATAAACATTTATATTATTACAGATAATGCTGTTGTATTGCATTTTATGCAGGAGAAAAAAACAATGACCTCAAGTGAGGAACGGAATAGAATTTACAAAGTGATATAATCGTAGCACAAAGTAAGCTCTACCGTATATCTCTGCTTCCCTCGAGGTTCTTGATGCTATAATCTGAGGTCTGAGTCTACTCAATTGTTTACCTCCTTGAACACAAATTTCTTTACATATTGTACCTAAATAACACTTTGTATTCTGATGAACAGGTTAAACATTCTAATATATAAAATGGTATAATGATAAAATTAACAAATAGATATTATTATATTGTATTATTACATAAAAGATACGTTATATAAAATTATATTATACTTTATAACATTTGTTTATTTAAATTTATAGTTCATGCTTAGTTTCGGACAACATTAACAACATTGTGCAATCTGTGCATTACCAGACAATGATTATTATATTTGTACACCACGAACTGTTCTGTTATCACCTAAAATGGGTAAACCCCACAAAGCAATTGAATCCATAGCAAGAACCAAATAGACTGATTTCTAAAATGATCTGTACCGTGGGTAAACCAAGCAGTATTTTTGCATGTACAAATATTCAGTATTTAGAAAACGCCATAAAAATAAATTAAACTACCCTAAATAAGGTATTTGGAAATTGGTCTCCTATTCGTACCATGTCTTTCTTTAGTTACATCCCGTAGAGAACGCTGGAGGAATAATTTTAGCTGAAAAATACCTATAGTTGCCTTTTTATGTTCCAGGATCCAAGAAATCTAAAATAAATTTATTTCTCAAAACATTTTTTCCCTAAAGTAATGCTTTTTAATAAATTATGCATAATACATTATCTGAGTGACTAATCATCATACCCAAATAAAATTTTGCGTGCTTATGCAGAAAGATTCAATACTATTTATTAAGTATCAAAAATACTTTTTTTAAACGATTCAAATTTAAAAATAATCTCGACTAAAGTTGTATTTCAAAAATAAGATCTTATATTTATTTATTTATTTATATATCACAAAATAAAGATTTTATATCCAGAAAGATTAACGATTAAGATCGGATGTACTCTCTAGATATGGAGTATATTTTCATGAATTAGTATGTGTTGATGTGCAAAATCAGGCAAGATTTAATGTAGATTCAACATAGTATACACGAATTTGATTCTGTTGACAGGTTATAAAGTAGATTTTTGCTGCCAGTGATGAAACTTTTAACTTCTGTTTCTTGTTACAAACCAACAAAAATACTGCTTTGGCTCCATATTAAAATATAAATATTTGTTCATAACTTACCTACAGACATGTTAAACTCATCTCATAAAACTATAAGTGGATAAAATTTTCAAAACTTATTGTTATAAAACATTATTTACTATCTGAACTTACAGAATCATTAGGATAAATCAGGTGAAATAAAATAATACATATACAACTCAAGAAACAGTATAAGCTTAATATATTTTTAAAGGTACCTAAATGTCAACATTACGGCCGTCTTGAAGTAATCTCTTAGATCTGGATCTCAGACAGGTTATGCTTTCTAATTTATGCTTCTTGGAGCTCCGGCGGAACTAATTCTCTTGATGCGGTCACTTCGGTATTCTGAGTAACGGATAGGTAAAGATTTCAAGGGGTCTTAAAATCTGACCTTCCAGACAGCCCTCAGACCATCCCTGGGGCACACTTCCCTAGTTCTGTAACTAATCGATGTTTAATCATCACAAATTCATTTCCTTTACATATTTGAAATGGTTAGGATCATAATAAAATTTTAATTCAACTTACGTAACTTTTATTTTTCAATTCAAAATTATTATAAATGGATATAACACAGACATCTATCACTAGGGAAGTATCTAGATTCTATATCAATCATCATAATAATACGTTCGTAATTTTTAAAATTTATTAAAAATTATGGGTTAAAGTTGAAAAGGTCATCTAATTACGCTACAAAATCAAAGGTTAAGTGGGAGTGAGATTGGAAAACGGGTCGCTTTACCGAGATTGCATGTCCAGCGGTACTTCATTATGAAACTAATTCAATCCATTAAAACTAAATATTTGTTTTAATCTAATAAACTTCTTTTCATTATTAAGTGAATTCCGTAAAATTCCTATAAATCTCTCGGTTTTTCTAGCTGTTCCTACAATGTTTATAACACATTCCTAGTTTTCCTAATTTTAAGGGTTCATTTACATTATTCCAGTGAGCTTTAGTGGGCTTGTGAATAATGCGTTTTTGTAGACTTAGAAATACTGTAGTAGATTATTAAAACCAATATTTTCTTCAATCGAATAGTAGACTTAACAAAAAAGTGATCGATATAAGTCTGACTACCAAGCTACGTCCACTGGTTGAGCGATCCAACAATCCTTGACTCGCGCAATACATCAAGATTTTTTTCAGCTTAATCCTGACTAGAATTAAAGATACCACAAATTGCATGTCTAGCCATATTTAAAAAAGTTGTATTATAAGTGTTACCTCTAGTATAAGTATAAGTATCTCGAGCAGTTCCCTCGGAGTCCTAGCCCACTAAAAACTCAAACATTAACATGTGGCTACTCCTCCCAGTCACAGATGAGTGTAAGAAAACTGTAACGAGTGAAGTACGTACAGTAGCAGTCCGACACTTTGTTTAAGGCTATTGTAAGTTCCATAAATGTTAATTCCATTTAAATGCATTAAATTACTATCAGGGCTAAGACACGAATCAGTTAAAATTATACAGTTAGCCTCCGTCCCAGTTGTCGACACACCCCGTCACTGTGACCGTCGAGTCAGGAGGGAGCCCGACTTAATGTCTATATCTTGCAGAACAATTAAAAACACATAAAAGCTGTTTTTGTATTTCCGGACATTTTGCATCAATACGTCATTAGGACGATATCCCCTCTAATCCATATTTAATAAAGTATGCAACGTCATTAAATAATGAACAATGTACTCCTGTATTAATATTATCATCACATATTAAAATTAAAAGTACAGTTTAAGTCCAAATGATTATTTATCGTTAAAATGTTTAATTATAGGCATACTAGTGTATTATATTTACATATTAGTCTATATTTTTTTCCGTGCGAAGTAACACTATGAAGATTAAAATACTACCATATAACATGCGAAAATACGTAATTGAGGTAAATAAATCACATTTAATCTCCTATTTATTCTGCACAATGTTAGCATTAAACTGTGTTAATTCAGTCAGGTTTATAATTTACCACTATATATTCATGACTTTTGTTTACTTTGGATTTAACAATAAGTGGGATTTTCTACATTCTATTCATTATCATCGCAAAATAAATATTTATCTAAGTTAACATTTAATATATCGTATTGGAAAATATGATATTTAGGTAAAAAATGACTGTTTATCTTGCTTACATTCACATTACTGAGTTAAAGTTAGAAAAATTATTAGTTAATATTATTACTTAAATGTATTTAAATCTGTATTGTATCTAAACAACATTTTAACAAGTTTAGAACTAAAATCTATGAAAATAATATTTTAGGATTTTGTAGCATTATCTGCCTATTTTACCGCCCGTTATAACTGCTCCCCCATGATGGTGTTTATCATTGCTACACAAAGAAGGAGAAACTACAAGATGGTACATATAATACTTATATATAATACCTCAAACATTTATTTAAAATATATGTCTTGATATTATATCTCGGTTATAATACTGTTATACTAGTCTGTATTAACGCTTATTCTAACAGTATTCTCTAAACACCCGTTACTGTTAACTTTTTGAGGATCACTAAATCAAATGAGGACCGGAAATTAAGTTTCACATTACACGACTTATACATAATCAAACAAGCATAACAGATACTTAGTTTCTGAGTATAAACTCAATGTAATTGGTTCTACAAATAAGCAAGATCTCTCCTGGTTTTCTATAACAAATTCAGATTCTCATAAATATCTACGTATAGTTGGGTTGATATAATTTTTTTGCCATCGTTGGAAGGAAAGTTTTTTAGCTATTTTATAATTCAAATTAGTAGATGTTCTTCAAGATTATTCAAGTTATTCGTAAAGATTAAAGATAAATGTTCGAATCTATCCATCCAAAAACCTTTCAGAATTGGTTAATATTGTTTAAAATACTTTGACGGGAAATGGTCATTTACTGCAATTACCATTGTAATTTGTAGATTAGTTTGTTAATGATTCATACGGTTCAATAATAGTACAAGCTGTTTCAAAGAACAAAATTTGAGAACAGTTCAAACTCATACTTAGCATTCATCATAAAACTCATTTCATTGACAGTATCAGATGTTAGTAAAAGTTTTTCTCTTTGATATTTAAGCTACAATTGAACAACTTAATTTCTAAATGCATTCAAATTTAGAATCTTAGTAGCCGCCAGTGTTATCCACAAAAACCGACCTACGCACATGGACTTTTTAAAACGGAATACTCAATAATAATTATTAAAGTACTAGTTCTACTAATCCTTATATTACTTAGTAAAAGCAATTTATGATGTAATATGAGATGAGGAGTCCTATAAAAATTTAAAAACGTAAGTAGGCATGCATCAGATAGATATTATTTAGATTCATGGTAAATAGTATCAGAGTTTAAAAACTTAATTATTATACAGTATCATGTTTGGGACGTGTAGGAGCATTTCTGGTTCTAATTAATTATATACTTAACGTCACAACTGAATCTGCTTTGTCATCCGATCAAGAAAACACAAATCTTGGATCACACAGGTCTCGGAAACTTACTTCGGTCAAAAAGCGTATATTTCCAGTCTTTGTCATATATTTCAGGTCTAAGATATTTCCAGTACCATAGTAGAGTTTGCCTTGTTGTTCTAACGAAGAAAAAAAAAATATATATATATATATATATATATATATATATATATCACCTCGGTCAAAATAATACTGATTAACTTCAGCTGAAAGTGCCAACAGCTGTTTAGGGTCAGTTTTTTGATTATGTGTCATAAGTATTAATTATCTTATCATAACATTCGAATGTAAACAAACTATTTTTTCAATTTGAATTCGACTTTATTTGGTGAAATGAATGTGTTATGGGTGGTAAAAAGCACTCTAAATGTTAAATCAGACCAAAAGCTATACCTCTTCCAAATTTCAGCACAATCCGTATAGTAGTGTCAGCGTGATTCGAGGACAAACCTCAATACATCCAAACATGCAAACATTGAAACTTTCGCATTTATAATATTAGTAGGAAGTAGGATATATCCTGACATAAAGTATACATTTAAGTAAATTTTTATGCGCGATAAGGCTACAGGATATTTTAGTCTAATTTCGATGTTCTCAAACTAGTATACTCGGTAAATGGACATATGTAGCAATAATAAGCATGTAAAACTCTCCAACCTCAGTGATTTTGAATTTTTATCTCTTGGACCACTTTAAAACAAATAAGGTGTGCAGCAGACAACCAAGATACAGAAATCCTTCTTCCAAATGTTATCGAGAGCTGCAGAACTATTCTAACCATTCAGGAATAATTTCAGTGATTGACAGTTGTGACTTTTTTGAAGAAAGAGGAGGACGTTTCAAGGATCTAAATAATGCACGTGTTGATGATCTTGATGAGTTCACATTTATTGATTATCCACAAATTTAAGACATATATACATACATGTAAATGTTATACATGCTTTGGTTTAGGGTAAAACTTTTTCCAAAATTATTGACTGTCATTTATAAAAGGTTGTATGTTAATTAAACCTTTAAATTTAAATTAAACCCATACATATGAATAATAAACGCTCATTCTTAAAGGCCAATTATATCAGAATGAGACATCAATTCAATTTAGAGAATTGACCACAGTGATAAAATCAAGCCGAACATACTCAAAACGTTTTTAGGTTTTGTATGAAAAATATAAAGGACAATATTAGTCTCTAAATAAATTTCTTTAAAACACTAGATAATGGTGTCAATGGTCCAATGAACCTTTGTTTTATAGAAGATAAAAGTTTGAAGTTTCAAACTTTGCTCGGACGTTTCAGATATGTTTACAGGATCCTAACGAGGTCGGGGAAGTTTTAAATCTCTTGTACTCAACGTGTTTTCATCTGTTGTGTTATTTTATGTTTTACAAAAGTTTGAATTAAAAGCAAAAACATATAGAAAATATAGATTGGAACTTATACATTTTTATACTACTTGTTACTTTACTTGTAGATATAAATTGGGTATTTATTGTATCATAGTATATTTTATATGAATAGTTAATTCTTTCTGATATTATTTAAGAAAAAAAAAACGAAAATAACGTACATTATACTTTTCTCTGTGATACAAAAGTATGTAGTACAGTTAGCAAATGACACTTGAGAACTTATTTAAGTTATAATTTAAGAACAATAAAGTTTTTGTACAGCTTTCATTTGAGATTAAAAAACGAAACATTGGTTATGTAAATTTAAGAAACTCTTTTAATAACCATGAAAATACAACACGATTCGTATATACAAGTAAAACTGAATCTGGAATTATGAATACGTTTACTTGCTTTAGCTTCAGTCACTTGCAAATCTTTTTGAAATAAAACAATATGGACACAATCATTAATATGCAATAATATCTTAAACATTAAAAAAGAAATAACATATCTACGTAGTTAAAAATATTATAAAGAATAATATTTTGTACGAATAGTTAACTAAAACAAAATACATAAGATTTTAAAACGAGTTAAATGTATCTGATTGTGAAATTCATTACAAGTTATAGAATACAGAGCCCGTAATCCAAGCAAGAAATCGTTTTTTTTTGGCCCATTGTGAGATTGGCTTTGGAGAAATGAAAATAAAACATTACTAAAACTAAAAGGTGAAAGTAACATTATACTACATATGTATAATTATCTTATACCAGAATATGATATTACAACATCAAAGAAGGTAGACAAGTTTACTTATGAATTATAGAACTTGTTACAGCTGATCTATGACGTAGGATATTTTTGGACTCACGTTGCGATTCATTATGAAACTTGGATAACTGCAGCTGTTATAAAAGTCTATCATTTCCTCCACAACTGCATAAAGTTTTGCAAAAATGTGGTGTAAATTAACTGAACATTTCAATTTATTTTAAACACAACGACCGACAATGAATTACTAAATAGTGGGTTATTTAGTTACGTTGTAAACAAATGTAAAATATAAATATCATATGAATTATTAAGGAAAAACAATCTATAATAGTATTGATAGAGTAACATTAAATATAATAGGCTTACTTATCACGAAAACAAATATGTTTTATCTACACTGCTATCCTTTATTTCAAAATGTTTTTATTGACTAATTATAAACAATTAGATTCTTTCATGTTAAAATGATAAATTCAATCTTCTGTTTGTATAAAATTTAATAATCCACATATTCCTAATTAAATATTTCTTTAGATACACTCAGATATGTGCTAATGATAATTATATATATATATAAATATATATGAATATATTATTTTTTATTATTATTTTGGAATGTACGACTGCACGCTAAATAATTCAACATAACCAAATTACTTGTAAACATTCCCTACTATTTTCATAGAAAATTTATAAATAAAAATGAAAAAATATAACTTCAGCAAATAAGATGGAGTGAAATTGCCTAAAAGCTTGCAACAGAAGCCATACTAATCATATGTATTAGGAAAAGAAAAAGAGTTTCATATTAGAGGCATGTAATTTCTAAATAGATTCAAACTAGGATATTTTTATTAAAAAATTAATTTCTTACATTGGATATAGTATTTATTAACTTCACAGAGAAAACCAAATTTAGTAAAACATTTGAGAACTTCAGCAGGATAAATGCCTTACCATCAAGAAAATCAGCTTGATAAATAAGTAACTATGAATTCAAATAATAAATAAAATTCTTCGTCTGCAATCTCTTTACTCCATGAAGACTGAAAAACTGAAAAAGAGTAAGTTTTCCCAATAAAGATAGAATTCCCAAAAAAACTGCTTACTATGTAACTACACTCAAGAATTTTAAATGTGTCCAAGATGTAGAGATCAGATATTGTCAACTGTGTTAAATAAAATTAACACGCGTAAGTCTAACTTATCGAAACAGGAAAGAAAAAACTCCACATATCTAAGATAACACGATTAAAATGAGGCAAAGGGAAAACAAAATTACTTATAAGAATAAATTTTACAACATGAAAATAGATGACGGGTCCAAA